>NW_027672179.1:0-57000 GCF_964165515.1 Mesoplodon bidens | reverse complement strand
GTTCTCCTCAACTGAACGTGGCTTACAGTTCCCAGAAGTGAAGGGCTGTCCTTCGCTTACATCTTAGAATCTAGTGCACAGCCTAGTGGCCTATGACATCATAAACGCTTGCTGGACTTTAAGCACCGCTTTGACCCAGGCTGCCTTGGACCTGGGGCCTGCCTATTTCTTTGACGAGAAATGGATTGTGTTAAGAAGAGGAGATACGGAACAGCAGTGTTTCCCTGCCACAATTGAGCCTGCAACGCTCTAAATCCCAGTGAGGAAATAAAGTTTCCCTTCAAGCTCCCTTTTCCAAAGGGAACACAGAGCGTTCTCCCTGCACTTTCCTTTTGAGTTCGGTACTTCCCAGGTGCGGTAGAAGGGAGATACTTTTGCTGTTCACGTTTACACGTTCTAGTGGCTTAAGGAAAGAAGGCCGCCATTGCCCTTCTTCTCGCATATAGTTGCCCTCAACTGAAAGTGGCTTACAGGTCCGAGTAGTGTCAGGCAGTCTGTCGTTTACATGTTGCATCCTAGTGCAGAGGCACATGGCCTAAGACACCGAAAAGCTTCCTGCATTTAAAGCACCGCTTTGAACCACGCTGCCTTGGACCTGCGGCCTTTCTATCTGTGTGACGAGAAACAGAGAGCTTGAGCTCGATGCTGGTCGTCCCATATGTTTTACCTATTCACTAATAATCCTTAGGGAATCTCTTCAAACCCTGTTTTCCAAAGGGACCACAAAGCACTCTCCATTTGCCTTCCTTCGGTCTTTGGGGCTTCCCGGTGCTGTAAATGTAGGTACTTCTGTTGTTCACATTGACACCTTCTAGTGGCTTCCGAAAACGCTGAACGTTTTCAGGTCAGTTTTCAAGCCCTATTCTCCACAAGGACCACACAGCTTTCCCCCTGCGCGTCCGAACTGTGTTTTGTACTTCCCAGGTGCGGTAGAAGGGAGATACATCTGCTGTTCACATTTACAGCTTCTAGTGGCGTAAAAAAAGAAGGTCTCCTTTGCCCTTGTTTTGGCATATAGTTCTCCTCAACTGAACGTGGCTTACAGTTCCCAGAAGTGAAGGGCTGTCCTTCGCTTACATCTTAGAATCTAGTGCACAGCCTAGTGGCCTATGACATCATAAACGCTTGCTGGACTTTAAGCACCGCTTTGACCCAGGCTGCCTTGGACCTGGGGCCTGCCTATTTCTTTGACGAGAAATGGATTGGGTTAAGAAGAGGAGATACGGAACAGCAGTGTTTCCCTGCCACAATTGAGCCTGCAACGCTCTAAATCCCAGTGAGGAAATAAAGTTTCCCTTCAAGCTCCCTTTTCCAAAGGGAACACAGAGCGTTCTCCCTGCACTTTCCTTTTGAGTTCGGTACTTCCCAGGTGCGGTAGAAGGGAGATACTTTTGCTGTTCACGTTTACACGTTCTAGTGGCTTAAGGAAAGAAGGCCGCCATTGCCCTTCTTCTGGCATATAGTTGCCCTCAACTGAAAGTGGCTTACAGGTCCGAGTAGTGTCAGGCAGTCTGTCGTTTACATGTTGCATCCTAGTGCAGAGGCACATGGCCTAAGACACCGAAAAGCTTCCTGCATTTAAAGCACCGCTTTGACCCACGCTGCCTTGGACCTGCGGCCTTTCCATCTGTGTGACGAGAAACAGAGAGCTTGAGCTCGATCCTAGTCGTCCAATATGTTTTACCTATTCACTATTAATCCTTAGAGAATCTCTTCAAACCCTGTTTTCCAAAGGGACCACAAAGCACTCTCCCTTTGCCTTCCTTCGGTCTTTGGGGCTTCCCGGTGCTGTAGAATGTAGGTACTTCTGTTGTTCACATTGATACCTTCTAGTGGCTTCCGAAAACGCGGAACGTTTTCAGGTCAGTTTTCAAGCCCTATTCTTCACAAGGACCACACAGCTTTCCCCCTGCGCGTCCGAACTGAGTTTTGTACTTCCCAGATGCGGTAGAAGGGAGATACATCTGCTGTTCACATTTACAGCCTCTAGTGCCTTAAGAAAAGAAGGTCTCCATTGCCCTTCTTCTGGCATATAGTTCTCAACTGAACATGGCTTACAGGTCCCAGAAGTGTCGGGCACTCCGTCGCCCTCATCTTAGAATCTAGTGCACAGCCTAGTGGTCTAAGACACTGTTAACGCTTGCTGGAGATTAAGCACCGCTTTGACCCAGGCTGCCTTGGACCTGGGGCCTGCCTATTTCTGTGACGAGAAATGGATTGGGTTAAGAAGAGGAGATACGGAACAACAGTGTTTCCCTGCTACATTTGAAACTGCAACGCTGTAATTCCAGTGAGGAAAAAAACGTTTTCCTTCAAGCTCTTTTCCAATGGGAGCACAGAGCATTCTCCCTGCACTTTCCCTTTCACTTTTGTAATTCCCAGGTGCGGTAGAAGGGAGATACATCTGTTGTTCATATTTACACGTTCTACTGGCTTAAGGAAAGAAGGTCTCCGTTGCCCTTCTTGTGGCATATAGTTCTCCTGAGCTGAACGTGGCTTACAGGTCCCAGAAGTGATGGGCAGTCCTTCGCTTACATCTTAGAATCTAGTGCACAGCCTAGTGGCCTAGGACGCTATAAACGCTTGCTGGAGTTTAAGCACCGCTTTGACACAGGCTGCCTTGGATCTGGGGCCTGCCTATTTCTGTGACGAGAAATGGATTGTGTTAAGAAGAGAAGATATGGAACAACAGTGTTTCCCTGCCACAATTGAGCCTGCAACGCTCTAAATCCCAGTGAGGAAATAAAGTTTCCCTTCAAGCTCTCTTTTCCAAAGGGAACACAGAGCATTCTCCCTGCACTTTCCTTTTGAGTGCTGTACTTCCCAGGTGCAGTAGAAGGGAGATACTTTGGCTGTTCACATTTACACGTTCTAGTGGCTTAAGGAAAGAAGGCCTCCATTGCCCTTCTTTCGGCATATAGTTCTCCTCAACTGAACGTGGCTTACAGTTCCCAGAAGTGAAGGGCTGTCCTTCGCTTACATCTAAGAATCTAGTGCACAGCCTAGTGGCCTATGACATCATAAACGGTTGCTGGACTTTAAGCACCGCTTTGACCCAGGCTGCCTTGGACCTGGGGCCTGCCTATTTCTGTGACGAGAAATGGATTGGTTAAGAAGAGGAGATACGGAACAGCAGTGTTTCCCTGCCACAATTGAGCCTGCAACGCTCTAAATCCCAGTGAGGAAATAAAGTTTCCCTTCAAGCTCCCTTTTCCAAAGGGAACACAGAGCGTTCTCCCTGCACTTTCCTTTTGAGTTCGGTACTTCCCAGGTGCGGTAGAAGGGAGATACTTTTGCTGTTCACGTTTACACGTTCTAGTGGCTTAAGGAAAGAAGGCCGCCATTGCCCTTCTTCTGGCATATAGTTGCCCTCAACTGAAAGTGGCTTACAGGTCCGAGTAGTGTCAGGCAGTCTGTCGTTTACATGTTGCATCCTAGTGCAGAGGCACATGGCCTAAGACACCGAAAAGCTTCCTGCTTTTAAAGCACCGCTTTGAACCACGCTGCCTTGGACCTGCGGCCTTTCTATCTGTGTGACGAGAAACAGAGAGCTTGAGCTCGATGCTGGTCGTCCCATATGTTTTACCTATTCACTAATAATCCTTAGGGAATCTCTTCAAACCCTGTTTTCCAAAGGGACCACAAAGCACTCTCCATTTGCCTTCCTTCGGTCTTTGGGGCTTCCCGGTGCTGTAAATGTAGGTACTTCTGTTGTTCACATTGACACCTTCTAGTGGCTTCCGAAAACGCTGAACGTTTTCAGGTCAGTTTTCAAGCCCTATTCTCCACAAGGACCACACAGCTTTCCCCCTGCGCGTCCGAACTGTGTTTTGTACTTCCCAGGTGCGGTAGAAGGGAGATACATCTGCTGTTCACATTTACAGCTTCTAGTGGCGTAAAAAAAGAAGGTCTCCTTTGCCCTTGTTTTGGCATATAGTTCTCCTCAACTGAACGTGGCTTACAGTTCCCAGAAGTGAAGGGCTGTCCTTCGCTTACATCTTAGAATCTAGTGCACAGCCTAGTGGCCTATGACATCATAAACGCTTGCTGGACTTTAAGCACCGCTTTGACCCAGGCTGCCTTGGACCTGGGGCCTGCCTATTTCTGTGACGAGAAATGGATTGTGTTAAGAAGAGGAGATACGGAACAACAGTGTTTCCCTGCTACATTTGAAACTGCAACGCTGTAATTCCAGTGAGGAAAAAAACATGTCCCTTCAAGCTCTTTTCCAATGGGAGCACAGAGCATTCTCCCTGCACTTTCCCTTACACTTTTGTAATTCCCAGGCGCGGTAGAAGGGAGATACATCTGTTGTTCATATTTACACGTTCTTCTGGCTAAAGGAAAGAAGGTCTCCGTTGCCCTTCTTGTGGCATATAGTTCTCCTGAGCTGAACGTGGCTTACAGGTCCCAGAAGTGATGGGCAGTCCTTCGCTTACATCTTAGAATCTAGTGCACAGCCTAGTGGCCTATGACACTATAAACGCTTGCTGGAGTTTAAGCACCGCTTTGACACAGGCTGCCTTGGATCTGGGGCCTGCCCATTTCTTTGACGAGAAATGGATTGGGTTAAGAAGAGGAGATACGGAACAGCAGTGTTTCCCTGCCCCAATTGAGCCTGCAACGCTCTAAATCCCAGGGAGGAAATAAAGTTTCCCTTCAAGCTCCCTTTTCCAAAGGGAACACAGAGCGTTCTCCCTGCACTTTCCTTTTGAGTGCTGTACTTCCCAGGTGCGGTAGAAGGGAGATACTTTTGCTGTTCACGTTTACACGTTCTAGTGGCTTAAGGAAAGAAGGCCGCCATTGCCCTTCTTCTGGCATATAGTTGCCCTCAACTGAAAGTGGCTTACAGGTCCGAGTAGTGTCAGGCAGTCTGTCGTTTACATGTTGCATCCTAGTGCAGAGGCACATGGCCTAAGACACCGAAAAGCTTCCTGCATTTAAAGCACCGCTTTGACCCACGCTGCCTTGGACCTGCGGCCTTTCGATCTGTGTGACGAGAAACAGAGAGCTTGAGCTCGATCCTAGTCGTCCCATATGTTTTACCTATTCACTATTAATCCTTAGTGAATCTCTTCAAACCCTGTTTTCCAAAGGGACCACAAAGCACTCTCCCTTTGCCTTCCTTCGGTCTTTGGGGCTTCCCGGTGCTGTAGAATGTAGGTACTTCTGTTGTTCACATTGATACCTTCTAGTGGCTTCCGAAAACGCTGAACGTTTTCAGGTCAGTTTTCAAGCCCTATTCTTCACAAGGACCACACAGCTTTCCCCCTGCGCGTCCGGACTGAGTTTTGTACTTCCCAGATGCGGTAGAAGGGAGATACATCTGCTGTTCACATTTACAGCCTCTAGTGCCTTAAGAAAAGAAGGTCTCCATTGCCCTTCTTTTGGCATATAGTTCTCAACTGAACATGGCTTACAGGTCCCAGAAGTGTCGGGCACTCCGTCGCCCTCATCTTAGAATCTAGTGCACAGCCTAGTGGTCTAAGACACTGTTAACGCTTGCTGGAGATTAAGCACCGCTTTGACCCAGGCTGCCTTGGACCTGGGGCCTGCCTATTTCTGTGACGAGAAATGGATTGGGTTAAGAAGAGGAGATACGGAACAACAGTGTTTCCCTGCTACATTTGAAACTGCAACGCTGTAATTCCAGTGAGGAAAAAAACGTTTTCCTTCAAGCTCTTTTCCAATGGGAGCACAGAGCATTCTCCCTGCACTTTCCCTTTCACTTTTGTAATTCCCAGGTGCGGTAGAAGGGAGATACATCTGTTGTTCATATTTACACGTTCTACTGGCTTAAGGAAAGAAGGTCTCCGTTGCCCTTCTTGTGGCATATAGTTCTCCTGAGCTGAACGTGGCTTACAGGTCCCAGAAGTGATGGGCAGTCCTTCGCTTACATCTTAGAATCTAGTGCACAGCCTAGTGGCCTAGGACGCTATAAACGCTTGCTGGAGTTTAAGCACCGCTTTGACACAGGCTGCCTTGGATCTGGGGCCTGCCTATTTCTGTGACGAGAAATGGATTGGGTTAAGAAGAGAAGATATGGAACAACAGTGTTTCCCTGCCACAATTGAGCCTGCAACGCTCTAAATCCCAGTGAGGAAATAAAGTTTCCCTTCAAGCTCTCTTTTCCAAAGGGAACACAGAGCATTCTCCCTGCACTTTCCTTTTGAGTGCTGTACTTCCCAGGTGCAGTAGAAGGGAGATACTTTGGCTGTTCACATTTACACGTTCTAGTGGCTTAAGGAAAGAAGGCCTCCATTGCCCTTCTTTCGGCATATAGTTGTCCTCAACTGAAAGTGGCTTACAGGTCCGAGTAGTGTCAGGCAGTCTGTCGTTTACATGTTGCATCCTAGTGCAGAGGCACATGGCCTAAGACACCGAAAAGCTTCCTGCATTTAAAGCACCGCTTTGAACCACGCTGCCTTGGACCTGCGGCCTTTCTATCTGTGTGACGAGAAACAGAGAGCTTGAGCTCGATGCTGGTCGTCCCATATGTTTTACCTATTCACTAATAATCCTTAGGGAATCTCTTCAAACCCTGTTTTCCAAAGGGACCACAAAGCACTCTCCATTTGCCTTCCTTCGGTCTTTGGGGCTTCCCGGTGCTGTAAATGTAGGTACTTCTGTTGTTCACATTGACACCTTCTAGTGGCTTCCGAAAACGCTGAACGTTTTCAGGTCAGTTTTCAAGCCCTATTCTCCACAAGGACCACACAGCTTTCCCCCTGCGCGTCCGAACTGTGTTTTGTACTTCCCAGGTGCGGTAGAAGGGAGATACATCTGCTGTTCACATTTACAGCTTCTAGTGGCGTAAAAAAAGAAGGTCTCCTTTGCCCTTGTTTTGGCATATAGTTCTCCTCAACTGAACGTGGCTTACAGTTCCCAGAAGTGAAGGGCTGTCCTTCGCTTACATCTTAGAATCTAGTGCACAGCCTAGTGGCCTATGACATCATAAACGCTTGCTGGACTTTAAGCACCGCTTTGACCCAGGCTGCCTTGGACCTGGGGCCTGCCTATTTCTTTGACGAGAAATGGATTGGGTTAAGAAGAGGAGATACGGAACAGCAGTGTTTCCCTGCCACAATTGAGCCTGCAACGCTCTAAATCCCAGTGAGGAAATAAAGTTTCCCTTCAAGCTCCCTTTTCCAAAGGGAACACAGAGCGTTCTCCCTGCACTTTCCTTTTGAGTTCGGTACTTCCCAGGTGCGGTAGAAGGGAGATACTTTTGCTGTTCACGTTTACACGTTCTAGTGGCTTAAGGAAAGAAGGCCGCCATTGCCCTTCTTCTGGCATATAGTTGCCCTCAACTGAAAGTGGCTTACAGGTCCGAGTAGTGTCAGGCAGTCTGTCGTTTACATGTTGCATCCTAGTGCAGAGGCACATGGCCTAAGACACCGAAAAGCTTCCTGCATTTAAAGCACCGCTTTGACCCACGCTGCCTTGGACCTGCGGCCTTTCCATCTGTGTGACGAGAAACAGAGAGCTTGAGCTCGATCCTAGTCGTCCCATATGTTTTACCTATTCACTATTAATCCTTAGTGAATCTCTTCAAACCCTGTTTTCCAAAGGGACCACAAAGCACTCTCCCTTTGCCTTCCTTCGGTCTTTGGGGCTTCCCGGTGCTGTAGAATGTAGGTACTTCTGTTGTTCACATTGATACCTTCTAGTGGCTTCCGAAAACGCGGAACGTTTTCAGGTCAGTTTTCAAGCCCTATTCTTCACAAGGACCACACAGCTTTCCCCCTGCGCGTCCGAACTGAGTTTTGTACTTCCCAGATGCGGTAGAAGGGAGATACATCTGCTGTTCACATTTACAGCCTCTAGTGCCTTAAGAAAAGAAGGTCTCCATTGCCCTTCTTCTGGCATATAGTTCTCAACTGAACATGGCTTACAGGTCCCAGAAGTGTCGGGCACTCCGTCGCCCTCATCTTAGAATCTAGTGCACAGCCTAGTGGTCTAAGACACTGTTAACGCTTGCTGGAGATTAAGCACCGCTTTGACCCAGGCTGCCTTGGACCTGGGGCCTGCCTATTTCTGTGACGAGAAATGGATTGGGTTAAGAAGAGGAGATACGGAACAACAGTGTTTCCCTGCTACATTTGAAACTGCAACGCTGTAATTCCAGTGAGGAAAAAAACGTTTTCCTTCAAGCTCTTTTCCAATGGGAGCACAGAGCATTCTCCCTGCACTTTCCCTTTCACTTTTGTAATTCCCAGGTGCGGTAGAAGGGAGATACATCTGTTGTTCATATTTACACGTTCTACTGGCTTAAGGAAAGAAGGTCTCCGTTGCCCTTCTTGTGGCATATAGTTCTCCTGAGCTGAACGTGGCTTACAGGTCCCAGAAGTGATGGGCAGTCCTTCGCTTACATCTTAGAATCTAGTGCACAGCCTAGTGGCCTATGACGCTATAAACGCTTGCTGGAGTTTAAGCACCGCTTTGACACAGGCTGCCTTGGATCTGGGGCCTGCCTATTTCTGTGACGAGAAATGGATTGTGTTAAGAAGAGAAGATATGGAACAACAGTGTTTCCCTGCCACAATTGAGCCTGCAACGCTCTAAATCCCAGTGAGGAAATAAAGTTTCCCTTCAAGCTCTCTTTTCCAAAGGGAACACAGAGCATTCTCCCTGCACTTTCCTTTTGAGTGCTGTACTTCCCAGGTGCAGTAGAAGGGAGATACTTTGGCTGTTCACATTTACACGTTCTAGTGGCTTAAGGAAAGAAGGCCTCCATTGCCCTTCTTTCGGCATATAGTTCTTCTCAACTGAACGTGGCTTACAGTTCCCAGAAGTGAAGGGCTGTCCTTCGCTTACATCTTAGAATCTAGTGCACAGCCTAGTGGCCTATGACATCATAAACGCTTGATGGACTTTAAGCACCGCTTTGACCCAGGCTGCCTTGGACCTGGGGCCTGCCTATTTCTGTGACGAGAAATGGATTGGGTTAAGAAGAGGAGATACGGAACAGCAGTGTTTCCCTGCCACAATTGAGCCTGCAACGCTCTAAATCCCAGTGAGGAAATAAAGTTTCCCTTCAAGCTCCCTTTTCCAAAGGGAACACAGAGCGTTCTCCCTGCACTTTCCTTTTGAGTTCGGTACTTCCCAGGTGCGGTAGAAGGGAGATACTTTTGCTGTTCACGTTTACACGTTCTAGTGGCTTAAGGAATGAAGGCCGCCATTGCCCTTCTTCTGGCATATAGTTGCCCTCAACTGAAAGTGGCTTACAGGTCCGAGTAGTGTCAGGCAGTCTGTCGTTTACATGTTGCATCCTAGTGCAGAGGCACATGGCCTAAGACACCGAAAAGCTTCCTGCATTTAAAGCACCGCTTTGAACCACGCTGCCTTGGACCTGCGGCCCTTCTATCTGTGTGACGAGAAACAGAGAGCTTGAGCTCGATGCTGGTCGTCCCATATGTTTTACCTATTCACTAATAATCCTTAGGGAATCTCTTCAAACCCTGTTTTCCAAAGGGACCACAAAGCACTCTCCATTTGCCTTCCTTCGGTCTTTGGGGCTTCCCGGTGCTGTAAATGTAGGTACTTCTGTTGTTCACATTGACACCTTCTAGTGGCTTCCGAAAACGCTGAACGTTTTCAGGTCAGTTTTCAAGCCCTATTCTCCACAAGGACCACACAGCTTTCCCCCTGCGCGTCCGAACTGTGTTTTGTACTTCCCAGGTGCGGTAGAAGGGAGATACATCTGCTGTTCACATTTACAGCTTCTAGTGGCGTAAAAAAAGAAGGTCTCCTTTGCCCTTGTTTTGGCATATAGTTCTCCTCAACTGAACGTGGCTTACAGTTCCCAGAAGTGAAGGGCTGTCCTTCGCTTACATCTTAGAATCTAGTGCACAGCCTAGTGGCCTATGACATCATAAACGCTTGCTGGACTTTAAGCACCGCTTTGACCCAGGCTGCCTTGGACCTGGGGCCTGCCTATTTCTGTGACGAGAAATGGATTGTGTTAAGAAGAGGAGATACGGAACAACAGTGTTTCCCTGCTACATTTGAAACTGCAACGCTGTAATTCCAGTGAGGAAAAAAACATGTCCCTTCAAGCTCTTTTCCAATGGGAGCACAGAGCATTCTCCCTGCACTTTCCCTTACACTTTTGTAATTCCCAGGCGCGGTAGAAGGGAGATACATCTGTTGTTCATATTTACACGTTCTACTGGCTAAAGGAAAGAAGGTCTCCGTTGCCCTTCTTGTGGCATATAGTTCTCCTGAGCTGAACGTGGCTTACAGGTCCCAGAAGTGATGGGCAGTCCTTCGCCTACATCTTAGAATCTAGTGCACAGCCTAGTGGCCTATGACACTATAAACGCTTGCTGGAGTTTAAGCACCGCTTTGACACAGGCTGCCTTGGATCTGGGGCCTGCCCATTTCTTTGACGAGAAATGGATTGGGTTAAGAAGAGGAGATACGGAACAGCAGTGTTTCCCTGCCCCAATTGAGCCTGCAACGCTCTAAATCCCAGGGAGGAAATAAAGTTTCCCTTCAAGCTCCCTTTTCCAAAGGGAACACAGAGCGTTCTCCCTGCACTTTCCTTTTGAGTGCTGTACTTCCCAGGTGCGGTAGAAGGGAGATACTTTTGCTGTTCACGTTTACACGTTCTAGTGGCTTAAGGAAAGAATGCCGCCATTGCCCTTCTTCTGGCATATAGTTGCCCTCAACTGAAAGTGGCTTACAGGTCCGAGTAGTGTCAGGCAGTCTGTCGTTTACATGTTGCATCCTAGTGCAGAGGCACATGGCCTAAGACACCGAAAAGCTTCCTGCATTTAAAGCACCGCTTTGACCCACGCTGCCTTGGACCTGCGGCCTTTCCATCTGTGTGACGAGAAACAGAGAGCTTGAGCTCGATCCTAGTCGTCCCATATGTTTTACCTATTCACTATTAATCCTTAGTGAATCTCTTCAAACCCTGTTTTCCAAAGGGACCACAAAGCACTCTCCCTTTGCCTTCCTTCGGTCTTTGGGGCTTCCCGGTGCTGTAGAATGTAGGTACTTCTGTTGTTCACATTGATACCTTCTAGTGGCTTCCGAAAACGCGGAACGTTTTCAGGTCAGTTTTCAAGCCCTATTCTTCACAAGGACCACACAGCTTTCCCCCTGCGCGTCCGAACTGAGTTTTGTAGTTCCCAGATGCGGTAGAAGGGAGATACATCTGCTGTTCACATTTACAGCCTCTAGTGCCTTAAGAAAAGAAGGTCTCCATTGCCCTTCTTTTGGCATATAGTTCTCAACTGAACATGGCTTACAGGTCCCAGAAGTGTCGGGCACTCCGTCGCCCTCATCTTAGAATCTAGTGCACAGCCTAGTGGTCTAAGACACTGTTAACGCTTGCTGGAGATTAAGCACCGCTTTGACCCAGGCTGCCTTGGACCTGGGGCCTGCCTATTTCTGTGACGAGAAATGGATTGGGTTAAGAAGAGGAGATACGGAACAACAGTGTTTCCCTGCTACATTTGAAACTGCAACGCTGTAATTCCAGTGAGGAAAAAAACGTTTTCCTTCAAGCTCTTTTCCAATGGGAGCACAGAGCATTCTCCCTGCACTTTCCCTTTCACTTTTGTAATTCCCAGGTGCGGTAGAAGGGAGATACATCTGTTGTTCATATTTACACGTTCTACTGGCTTAAGGAAAGAAGGTCTCCGTTGCCCTTCTTGTGGCATATAGTTCTCCTGAGCTGAACGTGGCTTACAGGTCCCAGAAGTGATGGGCAGTCCTTCGCTTACATCTTAGAATCTAGTGCACAGCCTAGTGGCCTAGGACGCTATAAACGCTTGCTGGAGTTTAAGCACCGCTTTGACACAGGCTGCCTTGGATCTGGGGCCTGCCTATTTCTGTGACGAGAAATGGATTGTGTTAAGAAGAGAAGATATGGAACAACAGTGTTTCCCTGCCACAATTGAGCCTGCAACGCTCTAAATCCCAGTGAGGAAATAAAGTTTCCCTTCAAGCTCTCTTTTCCAAAGGGAACACAGAGCATTCTCCCTGCACTTTCCTTTTGAGTGCTGTACTTCCCAGGTGCAGTAGAAGGGAGATACTTTGGCTGTTCACATTTACACGTTCTAGTGGCTTAAGGAAAGAAGGCCTCCATTGCCCTTCTTTCGGCATATAGTTGTCCTCAACTGAAAGTGGCTTACAGGTCCGAGTAGTGTCAGGCAGTCTGTCGTTTACATGTTGCATCCTAGTGCAGAGGCACATGGCCTAAGACACCGAAAAGCTTCCTGCATTTAAAGCACCGCTTTGAACCACGCTGCCTTGGACCTGCGGCCTTTCTATCTGTGTGACGAGAAACAGAGAGCTTGAGCTCGATGCTGGTCGTCCCATATGTTTTACCTATTCACTAATAATCCTTAGGGAATCTCTTCAAACCCTGTTTTCCAAAGGGACCACAAAGCACTCTC
The DNA here is from genome assembly GCF_964165515.1 of Mesoplodon bidens. NCBI lineage: Eukaryota > Metazoa > Chordata > Mammalia > Artiodactyla > Ziphiidae > Mesoplodon > Mesoplodon bidens. The sequence continues at coordinate 44,590 of NW_027672179.1, read as the reverse complement.
CATTTGCCTTCCTTCGGTCTTTGGGGCTTCCCGGTGCTGTAAATGTAGGTACTTCTGTTGTTCACATTGACACCTTCTAGTGGCTTCCGAAAACGCTGAACGTTTTCAGGTCAGTTTTCAAGCCCTATTCTCCACAAGGACCACACAGCTTTCCCCCTGCGCGTCCGAACTGTGTTTTGTACTTCCCAGGTGCGGTAGAAGGGAGATACATCTGCTGTTCACATTTACAGCTTCTAGTGGCGTAAAAAAAGAAGGTCTCCTTTGCCCTTGTTTTGGCATATAGTTCTCCTCAACTGAACGTGGCTTACAGTTCCCAGAAGTGAAGGGCTGTCCTTCGCTTACATCTTAGAATCTAGTGCACAGCCTAGTGGCCTATGACATCATAAACGCTTGCTGGACTTTAAGCACCGCTTTGACCCAGGCTGCCTTGGACCTGGGGCCTGCCTATTTCTTTGACGAGAAATGGATTGGGTTAAGAAGAGGAGATACGGAACAGCAGTGTTTCCCTGCCACAATTGAGCCTGCAACGCTCTAAATCCCAGTGAGGAAATAAAGTTTCCCTTCAAGCTCCCTTTTCCAAAGGGAACACAGAGCGTTCTCCCTGCACTTTCCTTTTGAGTTCGGTACTTCCCAGGTGCGGTAGAAGGGAGATACTTTTGCTGTTCACGTTTACACGTTCTAGTGGCTTAAGGAAAGAAGGCCGCCATTGCCCTTCTTCTGGCATATAGTTGCCCTCAACTGAAAGTGGCTTACAGGTCCGAGTAGTGTCAGGCAGTCTGTCGTTTACATGTTGCATCCTAGTGCAGAGGCACATGGCCTAAGACACCGAAAAGCTTCCTGCATTTAAAGCACCGCTTTGACCCACGCTGCCTTGGACCTGCGGCCTTTCCATCTGTGTGACGAGAAACAGAGAGCTTGAGCTCGATCCTAGTCGTCCCATATGTTTTACCTATTCACTATTAATCCTTAGTGAATCTCTTCAAACCCTGTTTTCCAAAGGGACCACAAAGCACTCTCCCTTTGCCTTCCTTCGGTCTTTGGGGCTTCCCGGTGCTGTAGAATGTAGGTACTTCTGTTGTTCACATTGATACCTTCTAGTGGCTTCCGAAAACGCGGAACGTTTTCAGGTCAGTTTTCAAGCCCTATTCTTCACAAGGACCACACAGCTTTCCCCCTGCGCGTCCGAACTGAGTTTTGTAGTTCCCAGATGCGGTAGAAGGGAGATACATCTGCTGTTCACATTTACAGCCTCTAGTGCCTTAAGAAAAGAAGGTCTCCATTGCCCTTCTTCTGGCATATAGTTCTCAACTGAACATGGCTTACAGGTCCCAGAAGTGTCGGGCACTCCGTCGCCCTCATCTTAGAATCTAGTGCACAGCCTAGTGGTCTAAGACACTGTTAACGCTTGCTGGAGATTAAGCACCGCTTTGACCCAGGCTGCCTTGGACCTGGGGCCTGCCTATTTCTGTGACGAGAAATGGATTGGGTTAAGAAGAGGAGATACGGAACAACAGTGTTTCCCTGCTACATTTGAAACTGCAACGCTGTAATTCCAGTGAGGAAAAAAACGTTTTCCTTCAAGCTCTTTTCCAATGGGAGCACAGAGCATTCTCCCTGCACTTTCCCTTTCACTTTTGTAATTCCCAGGTGCGGTAGAAGGGAGATACATCTGTTGTTCATATTTACACGTTCTACTGGCTTAAGGAAAGAAGGTCTCCGTTGCCCTTCTTGTGGCATATAGTTCTCCTGAGCTGAACGTGGCTTACAGGTCCCAGAAGTGATGGGCAGTCCTTCGCTTACATCTTAGAATCTAGTGCACAGCCTAGTGGCCTAGGACGCTATAAACGCTTGCTGGAGTTTAAGCACCGCTTTGACACAGGCTGCCTTGGATCTGGGGCCTGCCTATTTCTGTGACGAGAAATGGATTGTGTTAAGAAGAGAAGATATGGAACAACAGTGTTTCCCTGCCACAATTGAGCCTGCAACGCTCTAAATCCCAGTGAGGAAATAAAGTTTCCCTTCAAGCTCTCTTTTCCAAAGGGAACACAGAGCATTCTCCCTGCACTTTCCTTTTGAGTGCTGTACTTCCCAGGTGCAGTAGAAGGGAGATACTTTGGCTGTTCACATTTACACGTTCTAGTGGCTTAAGGAAAGAAGGCCTCCATTGCCCTTCTTTCGGCATATAGTTCTCCTCAACTGAACGTGGCTTACAGTTCCCAGAAGTGAAGGGCTGTCCTTCGCTTACATCTAAGAATCTAGTGCACAGCCTAGTGGCCTATGACATCATAAACGGTTGCTGGACTTTAAGCACCGCTTTGACCCAGGCTGCCTTGGACCTGGGGCCTGCCTATTTCTGTGACGAGAAATGGATTGGTTAAGAAGAGGAGATACGGAACAGCAGTGTTTCCCTGCCACAATTGAGCCTGCAACGCTCTAAATCCCAGTGAGGAAATAAAGTTTCCCTTCAAGCTCCCTTTTCCAAAGGGAACACAGAGCGTTCTCCCTGCACTTTCCTTTTGAGTTCGGTACTTCCCAGGTGCGGTAGAAGGGAGATACTTTTGCTGTTCACGTTTACACGTTCTAGTGGCTTAAGGAAAGAAGGCCGCCATTGCCCTTCTTCTGGCATATAGTTGCCCTCAACTGAAAGTGGCTTACAGGTCCGAGTAGTGTCAGGCAGTCTGTCGTTTACATGTTGCATCCTAGTGCAGAGGCACATGGCCTAAGACACCGAAAAGCTTCCTGCATTTAAAGCACCGCTTTGAACCACGCTGCCTTGGACCTGCGGCCCTTCTATCTGTGTGACGAGAAACAGAGAGCTTGAGCTCGATGCTGGTCGTCCCATATGTTTTACCTATTCACTAATAATCCTTAGGGAATCTCTTCAAACCCTGTTTTCCAAAGGGACCACAAAGCACTCTCCATTTGCCTTCCTTCGGTCTTTGGGGCTTCCCGGTGCTGTAAATGTAGGTACTTCTGTTGTTCACATTGACACCTTCTAGTGGCTTCCGAAAACGCTGAACGTTTTCAGGTCAGTTTTCAAGCCCTATTCTCCACAAGGACCACACAGCTTTCCCCCTGCGCGTCCGAACTGTGTTTTGTACTTCCCAGGTGCGGTAGAAGGGAGATACATCTGCTGTTCACATTTACAGCTTCTAGTGGCGTAAAAAAAGAAGGTCTCCTTTGCCCTTGTTTTGGCATATAGTTCTCCTCAACTGAACGTGGCTTACAGTTCCCAGAAGTGAAGGGCTGTCCTTCGCTTACATCTTAGAATCTAGTGCACAGCCTAGTGGCCTATGACATCATAAACGCTTGCTGGACTTTAAGCACCGCTTTGACCCAGGCTGCCTTGGACCTGGGGCCTGCCTATTTCTGTGACGAGAAATGGATTGTGTTAAGAAGAGGAGATACGGAACAACAGTGTTTCCCTGCTACATTTGAAACTGCAACGCTGTAATTCCAGTGAGGAAAAAAACATGTCCCTTCAAGCTCTTTTCCAATGGGAGCACAGAGCATTCTCCCTGCACTTTCCCTTACACTTTTGTAATTCCCAGGCGCGGTAGAAGGGAGATACATCTGTTGTTCATATTTACACGTTCTACTGGCTAAAGGAAAGAAGGTCTCCGTTGCCCTTCTTGTGGCATATAGTTCTCCTGAGCTGAACGTGGCTTACAGGTCCCAGAAGTGATGGGCAGTCCTTCGCCTACATCTTAGAATCTAGTGCACAGCCTAGTGGCCTATGACACTATAAACGCTTGCTGGAGTTTAAGCACCGCTTTGACACAGGCTGCCTTGGATCTGGGGCCTGCCCATTTCTTTGACGAGAAATGGATTGGGTTAAGAAGAGGAGATACGGAACAGCAGTGTTTCCCTGCCCCAATTGAGCCTGCAACGCTCTAAATCCCAGGGAGGAAATAAAGTTTCCCTTCAAGCTCCCTTTTCCAAAGGGAACACAGAGCGTTCTCCCTGCACTTTCCTTTTGAGTGCTGTACTTCCCAGGTGCGGTAGAAGGGAGATACTTTTGCTGTTCACGTTTACACGTTCTAGTGGCTTAAGGAAAGAATGCCGCCATTGCCCTTCTTCTGGCATATAGTTGCCCTCAACTGAAAGTGGCTTACAGGTCCGAGTAGTGTCAGGCAGTCTGTCGTTTACATGTTGCATCCTAGTGCAGAGGCACATGGCCTAAGACACCGAAAAGCTTCCTGCATTTAAAGCACCGCTTTGACCCACGCTGCCTTGGACCTGCGGCCTTTCCATCTGTGTGACGAGAAACAGAGAGCTTGAGCTCGATCCTAGTCGTCCCATATGTTTTACCTATTCACTATTAATCCTTAGTGAATCTCTTCAAACCCTGTTTTCCAAAGGGACCACAAAGCACTCTCCCTTTGCCTTCCTTCGGTCTTTGGGGCTTCCCGGTGCTGTAGAATGTAGGTACTTCTGTTGTTCACATTGATACCTTCTAGTGGCTTCCGAAAACGCGGAACGTTTTCAGGTCAGTTTTCAAGCCCTATTCTTCACAAGGACCACACAGCTTTCCCCCTGCGCGTCCGAACTGAGTTTTGTAGTTCCCAGATGCGGTAGAAGGGAGATACATCTGCTGTTCACATTTACAGCCTCTAGTGCCTTAAGAAAAGAAGGTCTCCATTGCCCTTCTTTTGGCATATAGTTCTCAACTGAACATGGCTTACAGGTCCCAGAAGTGTCGGGCACTCCGTCGCCCTCATCTTAGAATCTAGTGCACAGCCTAGTGGTCTAAGACACTGTTAACGCTTGCTGGAGATTAAGCACCGCTTTGACCCAGGCTGCCTTGGACCTGGGGCCTGCCTATTTCTGTGACGAGAAATGGATTGGGTTAAGAAGAGGAGATACGGAACAACAGTGTTTCCCTGCTACATTTGAAACTGCAACGCTGTAATTCCAGTGAGGAAAAAAACGTTTTCCTTCAAGCTCTTTTCCAATGGGAGCACAGAGCATTCTCCCTGCACTTTCCCTTTCACTTTTGTAATTCCCAGGTGCGGTAGAAGGGAGATACATCTGTTGTTCATATTTACACGTTCTACTGGCTTAAGGAAAGAAGGTCTCCGTTGCCCTTCTTGTGGCATATAGTTCTCCTGAGCTGAACGTGGCTTACAGGTCCCAGAAGTGATGGGCAGTCCTTCGCTTACATCTTAGAATCTAGTGCACAGCCTAGTGGCCTAGGACGCTATAAACGCTTGCTGGAGTTTAAGCACCGCTTTGACACAGGCTGCCTTGGATCTGGGGCCTGCCTATTTCTGTGACGAGAAATGGATTGTGTTAAGAAGAGAAGATATGGAACAACAGTGTTTCCCTGCCACAATTGAGCCTGCAACGCTCTAAATCCCAGTGAGGAAATAAAGTTTCCCTTCAAGCTCTCTTTTCCAAAGGGAACACAGAGCATTCTCCCTGCACTTTCCTTTTGAGTGCTGTACTTCCCAGGTGCAGTAGAAGGGAGATACTTTGGCTGTTCACATTTACACGTTCTAGTGGCTTAAGGAAAGAAGGCCTCCATTGCCCTTCTTTCGGCATATAGTTGTCCTCAACTGAAAGTGGCTTACAGGTCCGAGTAGTGTCAGGCAGTCTGTCGTTTACATGTTGCATCCTAGTGCAGAGGCACATGGCCTAAGACACCGAAAAGCTTCCTGCATTTAAAGCACCGCTTTGAACCACGCTGCCTTGGACCTGCGGCCTTTCTATCTGTGTGACGAGAAACAGAGAGCTTGAGCTCGATGCTGGTCGTCCCATATGTTTTACCTATTCACTAATAATCCTTAGGGAATCTCTTCAAACCCTGTTTTCCAAAGGGACCACAAAGCACTCTCCATTTGCCTTCCTTCGGTCTTTGGGGCTTCCCGGTGCTGTAAATGTAGGTACTTCTGTTGTTCACATTGACACCTTCTAGTGGCTTCCGAAAACGCTGAACGTTTTCAGGTCAGTTTTCAAGCCCTATTCTCCACAAGGACCACACAGCTTTCCCCCTGCGCGTCCGAACTGTGTTTTGTACTTCCCAGGTGCGGTAGAAGGGAGATACATCTGCTGTTCACATTTACAGCTTCTAGTGGCGTAAAAAAAGAAGGTCTCCTTTGCCCTTGTTTTGGCATATAGTTCTCCTCAACTGAACGTGGCTTACAGTTCCCAGAAGTGAAGGGCTGTCCTTCGCTTACATCTTAGAATCTAGTGCACAGCCTAGTGGCCTATGACATCATAAACGCTTGCTGGACTTTAAGCACCGCTTTGACCCAGGCTGCCTTGGACCTGGGGCCTGCCTATTTCTTTGACGAGAAATGGATTGGGTTAAGAAGAGGAGATACGGAACAGCAGTGTTTCCCTGCCACAATTGAGCCTGCAACGCTCTAAATCCCAGTGAGGAAATAAAGTTTCCCTTCAAGCTCCCTTTTCCAAAGGGAACACAGAGCGTTCTCCCTGCACTTTCCTTTTGAGTTCGGTACTTCCCAGGTGCGGTAGAAGGGAGATACTTTTGCTGTTCACGTTTACACGTTCTAGTGGCTTAAGGAAAGAAGGCCGCCATTGCCCTTCTTCTGGCATATAGTTGCCCTCAACTGAAAGTGGCTTACAGGTCCGAGTAGTGTCAGGCAGTCTGTCGTTTACATGTTGCATCCTAGTGCAGAGGCACATGGCCTAAGACACCGAAAAGCTTCCTGCATTTAAAGCACCGCTTTGACCCACGCTGCCTTGGACCTGCGGCCTTTCCATCTGTGTGACGAGAAACAGAGAGCTTGAGCTCGATCCTAGTCGTCCCATATGTTTTACCTATTCACTATTAATCCTTAGTGAATCTCTTCAAACCCTGTTTTCCAAAGGGACCACAAAGCACTCTCCCTTTGCCTTCCTTCGGTCTTTGGGGCTTCCCGGTGCTGTAGAATGTAGGTACTTCTGTTGTTCACATTGATACCTTCTAGTGGCTTCCGAAAACGCGGAACGTTTTCAGGTCAGTTTTCAAGCCCTATTCTTCACAAGGACCACACAGCTTTCCCCCTGCGCGTCCGAACTGAGTTTTGTAGTTCCCAGATGCGGTAGAAGGGAGATACATCTGCTGTTCACATTTACAGCCTCTAGTGCCTTAAGAAAAGAAGGTCTCCATTGCCCTTCTTCTGGCATATAGTTCTCAACTGAACATGGCTTACAGGTCCCAGAAGTGTCGGGCACTCCGTCGCCCTCATCTTAGAATCTAGTGCACAGCCTAGTGGTCTAAGACACTGTTAACGCTTGCTGGAGATTAAGCACCGCTTTGACCCAGGCTGCCTTGGACCTGGGGCCTGCCTATTTCTGTGACGAGAAATGGATTGGGTTAAGAAGAGGAGATACGGAACAACAGTGTTTCCCTGCTACATTTGAAACTGCAACGCTGTAATTCCAGTGAGGAAAAAAACGTTTTCCTTCAAGCTCTTTTCCAATGGGAGCACAGAGCATTCTCCCTGCACTTTCCCTTTCACTTTTGTAATTCCCAGGTGCGGTAGAAGGGAGATACATCTGTTGTTCATATTTACACGTTCTACTGGCTTAAGGAAAGAAGGTCTCCGTTGCCCTTCTTGTGGCATATAGTTCTCCTGAGCTGAACGTGGCTTACAGGTCCCAGAAGTGATGGGCAGTCCTTCGCTTACATCTTAGAATCTAGTGCACAGCCTAGTGGCCTAGGACGCTATAAACGCTTGCTGGAGTTTAAGCACCGCTTTGACACAGGCTGCCTTGGATCTGGGGCCTGCCTATTTCTGTGACGAGAAATGGATTGGGTTAAGAAGAGAAGATATGGAACAACAGTGTTTCCCTGCCACAATTGAGCCTGCAACGCTCTAAATCCCAGTGAGGAAATAAAGTTTCCCTTCAAGCTCTCTTTTCCAAAGGGAACACAGAGCATTCTCCCTGCACTTTCCTTTTGAGTGCTGTACTTCCCAGGTGCAGTAGAAGGGAGATACTTTGGCTGTTCACATTTACACGTTCTAGTGGCTTAAGGAAAGAAGGCCTCCATTGCCCTTCTTTCGGCATATAGTTGTCCTCAACTGAAAGTGGCTTACAGGTCCGAGTAGTGTCAGGCAGTCTGTCGTTTACATGTTGCATCCTAGTGCAGAGGCACATGGCCTAAGACACCGAAAAGCTTCCTGCATTTAAAGCACCGCTTTGAACCACGCTGCCTTGGACCTGCGGCCTTTCTATCTGTGTGACGAGAAACAGAGAGCTTGAGCTCGATGCTGGTCGTCCCATATGTTTTACCTATTCACTAATAATCCTTAGGGAATCTCTTCAAACCCTGTTTTCCAAAGGGACCACAAAGCACTCTCCATTTGCCTTCCTTCGGTCTTTGGGGCTTCCCGGTGCTGTAAATGTAGGTACTTCTGTTGTTCACATTGACACCTTCTAGTGGCTTCCGAAAACGCTGAACGTTTTCAGGTCAGTTTTCAAGCCCTATTCTCCACAAGGACCACACAGCTTTCCCCCTGCGCGTCCGAACTGTGTTTTGTACTTCCCAGGTGCGGTAGAAGGGAGATACATCTGCTGTTCACATTTACAGCTTCTAGTGGCGTAAAAAAAGAAGGTCTCCTTTGCCCTTGTTTTGGCATATAGTTCTCCTCAACTGAACGTGGCTTACAGTTCCCAGAAGTGAAGGGCTGTCCTTCGCTTACATCTTAGAATCTAGTGCACAGCCTAGTGGCCTATGACATCATAAACGCTTGCTGGACTTTAAGCACCGCTTTGACCCAGGCTGCCTTGGACCTGGGGCCTGCCTATTTCTTTGACGAGAAATGGATTGGGTTAAGAAGAGGAGATACGGAACAGCAGTGTTTCCCTGCCACAATTGAGCCTGCAACGCTCTAAATCCCAGTGAGGAAATAAAGTTTCCCTTCAAGCTCCCTTTTCCAAAGGGAACACAGAGCGTTCTCCCTGCACTTTCCTTTTGAGTTCGGTACTTCCCAGGTGCGGTAGAAGGGAGATACTTTTGCTGTTCACGTTTACACGTTCTAGTGGCTTAAGGAAAGAAGGCCGCCATTGCCCTTCTTCTGGCATATAGTTGCCCTCAACTGAAAGTGGCTTACAGGTCCGAGTAGTGTCAGGCAGTCTGTCGTTTACATGTTGCATCCTAGTGCAGAGGCACATGGCCTAAGACACCGAAAAGCTTCCTGCATTTAAAGCACCGCTTTGACCCACGCTGCCTTGGACCTGCGGCCTTTCCATCTGTGTGACGAGAAACAGAGAGCTTGAGCTCGATCCTAGTCGTCCCATATGTTTTACCTATTCACTATTAATCCTTAGTGAATCTCTTCAAACCCTGTTTTCCAAAGGGACCACAAAGCACTCTCCCTTTGCCTTCCTTCGGTCTTTGGGGCTTCCCGGTGCTGTAGAATGTAGGTACTTCTGTTGTTCACATTGATACCTTCTAGTGGCTTCCGAAAACGCGGAACGTTTTCAGGTCAGTTTTCAAGCCCTATTCTTCACAAGGACCACACAGCTTTCCCCCTGCGCGTCCGAACTGAGTTTTGTACTTCCCAGATGCGGTAGAAGGGAGATACATCTGCTGTTCACATTTACAGCCTCTAGTGCCTTAAGAAAAGAAGGTCTCCATTGCCCTTCTTCTGGCATATAGTTCTCAACTGAACATGGCTTACAGGTCCCAGAAGTGTCGGGCACTCCGTCGCCCTCATCTTAGAATCTAGTGCACAGCCTAGTGGTCTAAGACACTGTTAACGCTTGCTGGAGATTAAGCACCGCTTTGACCCAGGCTGCCTTGGACCTGGGGCCTGCCTATTTCTGTGACGAGAAATGGATTGGGTTAAGAAGAGGAGATACGGAACAACAGTGTTTCCCTGCTACATTTGAAACTGCAACGCTGTAATTCCAGTGAGGAAAAAAACGTTTTCCTTCAAGCTCTTTTCCAATGGGAGCACAGAGCATTCTCCCTGCACTTTCCCTTTCACTTTTGTAATTCCCAGGTGCGGTAGAAGGGAGATACATCTGTTGTTCATATTTACACGTTCTACTGGCTTAAGGAAAGAAGGTCTCCGTTGCCCTTCTTGTGGCATATAGTTCTCCTGAGCTGAACGTGGCTTACAGGTCCCAGAAGTGATGGGCAGTCCTTCGCTTACATCTTAGAATCTAGTGCACAGCCTAGTGGCCTAGGACGCTATAAACGCTTGCTGGAGTTTAAGCACCGCTTTGACACAGGCTGCCTTGGATCTGGGGCCTGCCTATTTCTGTGACGAGAAATGGATTGTGTTAAGAAGAGAAGATATGGAACAACAGTGTTTCCCTGCCACAATTGAGCCTGCAACGCTCTAAATCCCAGTGAGGAAATAAAGTTTCCCTTCAAGCTCTCTTTTCCAAAGGGAACACAGAGCATTCTCCCTGCACTTTCCTTTTGAGTGCTGTACTTCCCAGGTGCAGTAGAAGGGAGATACTTTGGCTGTTCACATTTACACGTTCTAGTGGCTTAAGGAAAGAAGGCCTCCATTGCCCTTCTTTCGGCATATAGTTCTTCTCAACTGAACGTGGCTTACAGTTCCCAGAAGTGAAGGGCTGTCCTTCGCTTACATCTTAGAATCTAGTGCACAGCCTAGTGGCCTATGACATCATAAACGCTTGATGGACTTTAAGCACCGCTTTGACCCAGGCTGCCTTGGACCTGGGGCCTGCCTATTTCTGTGACGAGAAATGGATTGGGTTAAGAAGAGGAGATACGGAACAGCAGTGTTTCCCTGCCACAATTGAGCCTGCAACGCTCTAAATCCCAGTGAGGAAATAAAGTTTCCCTTCAAGCTCCCTTTTCCAAAGGGAACACAGAGCGTTCTCCCTGCACTTTCCTTTTGAGTTCGGTACTTCCCAGGTGCGGTAGAAGGGAGATACTTTTGCTGTTCACGTTTACACGTTCTAGTGGCTTAAGGAATGAAGGCCGCCATTGCCCTTCTTCTGGCATATAGTTGCCCTCAACTGAAAGTGGCTTACAGGTCCGAGTAGTGTCAGGCAGTCTGTCGTTTACATGTTGCATCCTAGTGCAGAGGCACATGGCCTAAGACACCGAAAAGCTTCCTGCATTTAAAGCACCGCTTTGAACCACGCTGCCTTGGACCTGCGGCCCTTCTATCTGTGTGACGAGAAACAGAGAGCTTGAGCTCGATGCTGGTCGTCCCATATGTTTTACCTATTCACTAATAATCCTTAGGGAATCTCTTCAAACCCTGTTTTCCAAAGGGACCACAAAGCACTCTCCATTTGCCTTCCTTCGGTCTTTGGGGCTTCCCGGTGCTGTAAATGTAGGTACTTCTGTTGTTCACATTGACACCTTCTAGTGGCTTCCGAAAACGCTGAACGTTTTCAGGTCAGTTTTCAAGCCCTATTCTCCACAAGGACCACACAGCTTTCCCCCTGCGCGTCCGAACTGTGTTTTGTACTTCCCAGGTGCGGTAGAAGGGAGATACATCTGCTGTTCACATTTACAGCTTCTAGTGGCGTAAAAAAAGAAGGTCTCCTTTGCCCTTGTTTTGGCATATAGTTCTCCTCAACTGAACGTGGCTTACAGTTCCCAGAAGTGAAGGGCTGTCCTTCGCTTACATCTTAGAATCTAGTGCACAGCCTAGTGGCCTATGACATCATAAACGCTTGCTGGACTTTAAGCACCGCTTTGACCCAGGCTGCCTTGGACCTGGGGCCTGCCTATTTCTGTGACGAGAAATGGATTGTGTTAAGAAGAGGAGATACGGAACAACAGTGTTTCCCTGCTACATTTGAAACTGCAACGCTGTAATTCCAGTGAGGAAAAAAACATGTCCCTTCAAGCTCTTTTCCAATGGGAGCACAGAGCATTCTCCCTGCACTTTCCCTTACACTTTTGTAATTCCCAGGCGCGGTAGAAGGGAGATACATCTGTTGTTCATATTTACACGTTCTACTGGCTAAAGGAAAGAAGGTCTCCGTTGCCCTTCTTGTGGCATATAGTTCTCCTGAGCTGAACGTGGCTTACAGGTCCCAGAAGTGATGGGCAGTCCTTCGCCTACATCTTAGAATCTAGTGCACAGCCTAGTGGCCTATGACACTATAAACGCTTGCTGGAGTTTAAGCACCGCTTTGACACAGGCTGCCTTGGATCTGGGGCCTGCCCATTTCTTTGACGAGAAATGGATTGGGTTAAGAAGAGGAGATACGGAACAGCAGTGTTTCCCTGCCCCAATTGAGCCTGCAACGCTCTAAATCCCAGGGAGGAAATAAAGTTTCCCTTCAAGCTCCCTTTTCCAAAGGGAACACAGAGCGTTCTCCCTGCACTTTCCTTTTGAGTGCTGTACTTCCCAGGTGCGGTAGAAGGGAGATACTTTTGCTGTTCACGTTTACACGTTCTAGTGGCTTAAGGAAAGAATGCCGCCATTGCCCTTCTTCTGGCATATAGTTGCCCTCAACTGAAAGTGGCTTACAGGTCCGAGTAGTGTCAGGCAGTCTGTCGTTTACATGTTGCATCCTAGTGCAGAGGCACATGGCCTAAGACACCGAAAAGCTTCCTGCATTTAAAGCACCGCTTTGACCCACGCTGCCTTGGACCTGCGGCCTTTCCATCTGTGTGACGAGAAACAGAGAGCTTGAGCTCGATCCTAGTCGTCCCATATGTTTTACCTATTCACTATTAATCCTTAGTGAATCTCTTCAAACCCTGTTTTCCAAAGGGACCACAAAGCACTCTCCCTTTGCCTTCCTTCGGTCTTTGGGGCTTCCCGGTGCTGTAGAATGTAGGTACTTCTGTTGTTCACATTGATACCTTCTAGTGGCTTCCGAAAACGCGGAACGTTTTCAGGTCAGTTTTCAAGCCCTATTCTTCACAAGGACCACACAGCTTTCCCCCTGCGCGTCCGAACTGAGTTTTGTAGTTCCCAGATGCGGTAGAAGGGAGATACATCTGCTGTTCACATTTACAGCCTCTAGTGCCTTAAGAAAAGAAGGTCTCCATTGCCCTTCTTTTGGCATATAGTTCTCAACTGAACATGGCTTACAGGTCCCAGAAGTGTCGGGCACTCCGTCGCCCTCATCTTAGAATCTAGTGCACAGCCTAGTGGTCTAAGACACTGTTAACGCTTGCTGGAGATTAAGCACCGCTTTGACCCAGGCTGCCTTGGACCTGGGGCCTGCCTATTTCTGTGACGAGAAATGGATTGGGTTAAGAAGAGGAGATACGGAACAACAGTGTTTCCCTGCTACATTTGAAACTGCAACGCTGTAATTCCAGTGAGGAAAAAAACGTTTTCCTTCAAGCTCTTTTCCAATGGGAGCACAGAGCATTCTCCCTGCACTTTCCCTTTCACTTTTGTAATTCCCAGGTGCGGTAGAAGGGAGATACATCTGTTGTTCATATTTACACGTTCTACTGGCTTAAGGAAAGAAGGTCTCCGTTGCCCTTCTTGTGGCATATAGTTCTCCTGAGCTGAACGTGGCTTACAGGTCCCAGAAGTGATGGGCAGTCCTTCGCTTACATCTTAGAATCTAGTGCACAGCCTAGTGGCCTAGGACGCTATAAACGCTTGCTGGAGTTTAAGCACCGCTTTGACACAGGCTGCCTTGGATCTGGGGCCTGCCTATTTCTGTGACGAGAAATGGATTGTGTTAAGAAGAGAAGATATGGAACAACAGTGTTTCCCTGCCACAATTGAGCCTGCAACGCTCTAAATCCCAGTGAGGAAATAAAGTTTCCCTTCAAGCTCTCTTTTCCAAAGGGAACACAGAGCATTCTCCCTGCACTTTCCTTTTGAGTGCTGTACTTCCCAGGTGCAGTAGAAGGGAGATACTTTGGCTGTTCACATTTACACGTTCTAGTGGCTTAAGGAAAGAAGGCCTCCATTGCCCTTCTTTCGGCATATAGTTGTCCTCAACTGAAAGTGGCTTACAGGTCCGAGTAGTGTCAGGCAGTCTGTCGTTTACATGTTGCATCCTAGTGCAGAGGCACATGGCCTAAGACACCGAAAAGCTTCCTGCATTTAAAGCACCGCTTTGAACCACGCTGCCTTGGACCTGCGGCCTTTCTATCTGTGTGACGAGAAACAGAGAGCTTGAGCTCGATGCTGGTCGTCCCATATGTTTTACCTATTCACTAATAATCCTTAGGGAATCTCTTCAAACCCTGTTTTCCAAAGGGACCACAAAGCACTCTCCATTTGCCTTCCTTCGGTCTTTGGGGCTTCCCGGTGCTGTAAATGTAGGTACTTCTGTTGTTCACATTGACACCTTCTAGTGGCTTCCGAAAACGCTGAACGTTTTCAGGTCAGTTTTCAAGCCCTATTCTCCACAAGGACCACACAGCTTTCCCCCTGCGCGTCCGAACTGTGTTTTGTACTTCCCAGGTGCGGTAGAAGGGAGATACATCTGCTGTTCACATTTACAGCTTCTAGTGGCGTAAAAAAAGAAGGTCTCCTTTGCCCTTGTTTTGGCATATAGTTCTCCTCAACTGAACGTGGCTTACAGTTCCCAGAAGTGAAGGGCTGTCCTTCGCTTACATCTTAGAATCTAGTGCACAGCCTAGTGGCCTATGACATCATAAACGCTTGCTGGACTTTAAGCACCGCTTTGACCCAGGCTGCCTTGGACCTGGGGCCTGCCTATTTCTTTGACGAGAAATGGATTGGGTTAAGAAGAGGAGATACGGAACAGCAGTGTTTCCCTGCCACAATTGAGCCTGCAACGCTCTAAATCCCAGTGAGGAAATAAAGTTTCCCTTCAAGCTCCCTTTTCCAAAGGGAACACAGAGCGTTCTCCCTGCACTTTCCTTTTGAGTTCGGTACTTCCCAGGTGCGGTAGAAGGGAGATACTTTTGCTGTTCACGTTTACACGTTCTAGTGGCTTAAGGAAAGAAGGCCGCCATTGCCCTTCTTCTGGCATATAGTTGCCCTCAACTGAAAGTGGCTTACAGGTCCGAGTAGTGTCAGGCAGTCTGTCGTTTACATGTTGCATCCTAGTGCAGAGGCACATGGCCTAAGACACCGAAAAGCTTCCTGCATTTAAAGCACCGCTTTGACCCACGCTGCCTTGGACCTGCGGCCTTTCCATCTGTGTGACGAGAAACAGAGAGCTTGAGCTCGATCCTAGTCGTCCCATATGTTTTACCTATTCACTATTAATCCTTAGTGAATCTCTTCAAACCCTGTTTTCCAAAGGGACCACAAAGCACTCTCCCTTTGCCTTCCTTCGGTCTTTGGGGCTTCCCGGTGCTGTAGAATGTAGGTACTTCTGTTGTTCACATTGATACCTTCTAGTGGCTTCCGAAAACGCGGAACGTTTTCAGGTCAGTTTTCAAGCCCTATTCTTCACAAGGACCACACAGCTTTCCCCCTGCGCGTCCGAACTGAGTTTTGTACTTCCCAGATGCGGTAGAAGGGAGATACATCTGCTGTTCACATTTACAGCCTCTAGTGCCTTAAGAAAAGAAGGTCTCCATTGCCCTTCTTCTGGCATATAGTTCTCAACTGAACATGGCTTACAGGTCCCAGAAGTGTCGGGCACTCCGTCGCCCTCATCTTAGAATCTAGTGCACAGCCTAGTGGTCTAAGACACTGTTAACGCTTGCTGGAGATTAAGCACCGCTTTGACCCAGGCTGCCTTGGACCTGGGGCCTGCCTATTTCTGTGACGAGAAATGGATTGGGTTAAGAAGAGGAGATACGGAACAACAGTGTTTCCCTGCTACATTTGAAACTGCAACGCTGTAATTCCAGTGAGGAAAAAAACGTTTTCCTTCAAGCTCTTTTCCAATGGGAGCACAGAGCATTCTCCCTGCACTTTCCCTTTCACTTTTGTAATTCCCAGGTGCGGTAGAAGGGAGATACATCTGTTGTTCATATTTACACGTTCTACTGGCTTAAGGAAAGAAGGTCTCCGTTGCCCTTCTTGTGGCATATAGTTCTCCTGAGCTGAACGTGGCTTACAGGTCCCAGAAGTGATGGGCAGTCCTTCGCTTACATCTTAGAATCTAGTGCACAGCCTAGTGGCCTAGGACGCTATAAACGCTTGCTGGAGTTTAAGCACCGCTTTGACACAGGCTGCCTTGGATCTGGGGCCTGCCTATTTCTGTGACGAGAAATGGATTGTGTTAAGAAGAGAAGATATGGAACAACAGTGTTTCCCTGCCACAATTGAGCCTGCAACGCTCTAAATCCCAGTGAGGAAATAAAGTTTCCCTTCAAGCTCTCTTTTCCAAAGGGAACACAGAGCATTCTCCCTGCACTTTCCTTTTGAGTGCTGTACTTCCCAGGTGCAGTAGAAGGGAGATACTTTGGCTGTTCACATTTACACGTTCTAGTGGCTTAAGGAAAGAAGGCCTCCATTGCCCTTCTTTCGGCATATAGTTCTCCTCAACTGAACGTGGCTTACAGTTCCCAGAAGTGAAGGGCTGTCCTTCGCTTACATCTAAGAATCTAGTGCACAGCCTAGTGGCCTATGACATCATAAACGGTTGCTGGACTTTAAGCACCGCTTTGACCCAGGCTGCCTTGGACCTGGGGCCTGCCTATTTCTGTGACGAGAAATGGATTGGTTAAGAAGAGGAGATACGGAACAGCAGTGTTTCCCTGCCACAATTGAGCCTGCAACGCTCTAAATCCCAGTGAGGAAATAAAGTTTCCCTTCAAGCTCCCTTTTCCAAAGGGAACACAGAGCGTTCTCCCTGCACTTTCCTTTTGAGTTCGGTACTTCCCAGGTGCGGTAGAAGGGAGATACTTTTGCTGTTCACGTTTACACGTTCTAGTGGCTTAAGGAAAGAAGGCCGCCATTGCCCTTCTTCTGGCATATAGTTGCCCTCAACTGAAAGTGGCTTACAGGTCCGAGTAGTGTCAGGCAGTCTGTCGTTTACATGTTGCATCCTAGTGCAGAGGCACATGGCCTAAGACACCGAAAAGCTTCCTGCATTTAAAGCACCGCTTTGAACCACGCTGCCTTGGACCTGCGGCCCTTCTATCTGTGTGACGAGAAACAGAGAGCTTGAGCTCGATGCTGGTCGTCCCATATGTTTTACCTATTCACTAATAATCCTTAGGGAATCTCTTCAAACCCTGTTTTCCAAAGGGACCACAAAGCACTCTCCATTTGCCTTCCTTCGGTCTTTGGGGCTTCCCGGTGCTGTAAATGTAGGTACTTCTGTTGTTCACATTGACACCTTCTAGTGGCTTCCGAAAACGCTGAACGTTTTCAGGTCAGTTTTCAAGCCCTATTCTCCACAAGGACCACACAGCTTTCCCCCTGCGCGTCCGAACTGTGTTTTGTACTTCCCAGGTGCGGTAGAAGGGAGATACATCTGCTGTTCACATTTACAGCTTCTAGTGGCGTAAAAAAAGAAGGTCTCCTTTGCCCTTGTTTTGGCATATAGTTCTCCTCAACTGAACGTGGCTTACAGTTCCCAGAAGTGAAGGGCTGTCCTTCGCTTACATCTTAGAATCTAGTGCACAGCCTAGTGGCCTATGACATCATAAACGCTTGCTGGACTTTAAGCACCGCTTTGACCCAGGCTGCCTTGGACCTGGGGCCTGCCTATTTCTGTGACGAGAAATGGATTGTGTTAAGAAGAGGAGATACGGAACAACAGTGTTTCCCTGCTACATTTGAAACTGCAACGCTGTAATTCCAGTGAGGAAAAAAACATGTCCCTTCAAGCTCTTTTCCAATGGGAGCACAGAGCATTCTCCCTGCACTTTCCCTTACACTTTTGTAATTCCCAGGCGCGGTAGAAGGGAGATACATCTGTTGTTCATATTTACACGTTCTACTGGCTAAAGGAAAGAAGGTCTCCGTTGCCCTTCTTGTGGCATATAGTTCTCCTGAGCTGAACGTGGCTTACAGGTCCCAGAAGTGATGGGCAGTCCTTCGCCTACATCTTAGAATCTAGTGCACAGCCTAGTGGCCTATGACACTATAAACGCTTGCTGGAGTTTAAGCACCGCTTTGACACAGGCTGCCTTGGATCTGGGGCCTGCCCATTTCTTTGACGAGAAATGGATTGGGTTAAGAAGAGGAGATACGGAACAGCAGTGTTTCCCTGCCCCAATTGAGCCTGCAACGCTCTAAATCCCAGGGAGGAAATAAAGTTTCCCTTCAAGCTCCCTTTTCCAAAGGGAACACAGAGCGTTCTCCCTGCACTTTCCTTTTGAGTGCTGTACTTCCCAGGTGCGGTAGAAGGGAGATACTTTTGCTGTTCACGTTTACACGTTCTAGTGGCTTAAGGAAAGAATGCCGCCATTGCCCTTCTTCTGGCATATAGTTGCCCTCAACTGAAAGTGGCTTACAGGTCCGAGTAGTGTCAGGCAGTCTGTCGTTTACATGTTGCATCCTAGTGCAGAGGCACATGGCCTAAGACACCGAAAAGCTTCCTGCATTTAAAGCACCGCTTTGACCCACGCTGCCTTGGACCTGCGGCCTTTCCATCTGTGTGACGAGAAACAGAGAGCTTGAGCTCGATCCTAGTCGTCCCATATGTTTTACCTATTCACTATTAATCCTTAGTGAATCTCTTCAAACCCTGTTTTCCAAAGGGACCACAAAGCACTCTCCCTTTGCCTTCCTTCGGTCTTTGGGGCTTCCCGGTGCTGTAGAATGTAGGTACTTCTGTTGTTCACATTGATACCTTCTAGTGGCTTCCGAAAACGCGGAACGTTTTCAGGTCAGTTTTCAAGCCCTATTCTTCACAAGGACCACACAGCTTTCCCCCTGCGCGTCCGAACTGAGTTTTGTAGTTCCCAGATGCGGTAGAAGGGAGATACATCTGCTGTTCACATTTACAGCCTCTAGTGCCTTAAGAAAAGAAGGTCTCCATTGCCCTTCTTTTGGCATATAGTTCTCAACTGAACATGGCTTACAGGTCCCAGAAGTGTCGGGCACTCCGTCGCCCTCATCTTAGAATCTAGTGCACAGCCTAGTGGTCTAAGACACTGTTAACGCTTGCTGGAGATTAAGCACCGCTTTGACCCAGGCTGCCTTGGACCTGGGGCCTGCCTATTTCTGTGACGAGAAATGGATTGGGTTAAGAAGAGGAGATACGGAACAACAGTGTTTCCCTGCTACATTTGAAACTGCAACGCTGTAATTCCAGTGAGGAAAAAAACGTTTTCCTTCAAGCTCTTTTCCAATGGGAGCACAGAGCATTCTCCCTGCACTTTCCCTTTCACTTTTGTAATTCCCAGGTGCGGTAGAAGGGAGATACATCTGTTGTTCATATTTACACGTTCTACTGGCTTAAGGAAAGAAGGTCTCCGTTGCCCTTCTTGTGGCATATAGTTCTCCTGAGCTGAACGTGGCTTACAGGTCCCAGAAGTGATGGGCAGTCCTTCGCTTACATCTTAGAATCTAGTGCACAGCCTAGTGGCCTAGGACGCTATAAACGCTTGCTGGAGTTTAAGCACCGCTTTGACACAGGCTGCCTTGGATCTGGGGCCTGCCTATTTCTGTGACGAGAAATGGATTGTGTTAAGAAGAGAAGATATGGAACAACAGTGTTTCCCTGCCACAATTGAGCCTGCAACGCTCTAAATCCCAGTGAGGAAATAAAGTTTCCCTTCAAGCTCTCTTTTCCAAAGGGAACACAGAGCATTCTCCCTGCACTTTCCTTTTGAGTGCTGTACTTCCCAGGTGCAGTAGAAGGGAGATACTTTGGCTGTTCACATTTACACGTTCTAGTGGCTTAAGGAAAGAAGGCCTCCATTGCCCTTCTTTCGGCATATAGTTGTCCTCAACTGAAAGTGGCTTACAGGTCCGAGTAGTGTCAGGCAGTCTGTCGTTTACATGTTGCATCCTAGTGCAGAGGCACATGGCCTAAGACACCGAAAAGCTTCCTGCATTTAAAGCACCGCTTTGAACCACGCTGCCTTGGACCTGCGGCCTTTCTATCTGTGTGACGAGAAACAGAGAGCTTGAGCTCGATGCTGGTCGTCCCATATGTTTTACCTATTCACTAATAATCCTTAGGGAATCTCTTCAAACCCTGTTTTCCAAAGGGACCACAAAGCACTCTCCATTTGCCTTCCTTCGGTCTTTGGGGCTTCCCGGTGCTGTAAATGTAGGTACTTCTGTTGTTCACATTGACACCTTCTAGTGGCTTCCGAAAACGCTGAACGTTTTCAGGTCAGTTTTCAAGCCCTATTCTCCACAAGGACCACACAGCTTTCCCCCTGCGCGTCCGAACTGTGTTTTGTACTTCCCAGGTGCGGTAGAAGGGAGATACATCTGCTGTTCACATTTACAGCTTCTAGTGGCGTAAAAAAAGAAGGTCTCCTTTGCCCTTGTTTTGGCATATAGTTCTCCTCAACTGAACGTGGCTTACAGTTCCCAGAAGTGAAGGGCTGTCCTTCGCTTACATCTTAGAATCTAGTGCACAGCCTAGTGGCCTATGACATCATAAACGCTTGCTGGACTTTAAGCACCGCTTTGACCCAGGCTGCCTTGGACCTGGGGCCTGCCTATTTCTTTGACGAGAAATGGATTGGGTTAAGAAGAGGAGATACGGAACAGCAGTGTTTCCCTGCCACAATTGAGCCTGCAACGCTCTAAATCCCAGTGAGGAAATAAAGTTTCCCTTCAAGCTCCCTTTTCCAAAGGGAACACAGAGCGTTCTCCCTGCACTTTCCTTTTGAGTTCGGTACTTCCCAGGTGCGGTAGAAGGGAGATACTTTTGCTGTTCACGTTTACACGTTCTAGTGGCTTAAGGAAAGAAGGCCGCCATTGCCCTTCTTCTGGCATATAGTTGCCCTCAACTGAAAGTGGCTTACAGGTCCGAGTAGTGTCAGGCAGTCTGTCGTTTACATGTTGCATCCTAGTGCAGAGGCACATGGCCTAAGACACCGAAAAGCTTCCTGCATTTAAAGCACCGCTTTGACCCACGCTGCCTTGGACCTGCGGCCTTTCCATCTGTGTGACGAGAAACAGAGAGCTTGAGCTCGATCCTAGTCGTCCCATATGTTTTACCTATTCACTATTAATCCTTAGTGAATCTCTTCAAACCCTGTTTTCCAAAGGGACCACAAAGCACTCTCCCTTTGCCTTCCTTCGGTCTTTGGGGCTTCCCGGTGCTGTAGAATGTAGGTACTTCTGTTGTTCACATTGATACCTTCTAGTGGCTTCCGAAAACGCGGAACGTTTTCAGGTCAGTTTTCAAGCCCTATTCTTCACAAGGACCACACAGCTTTCCCCCTGCGCGTCCGAACTGAGTTTTGTACTTCCCAGATGCGGTAGAAGGGAGATACATCTGCTGTTCACATTTACAGCCTCTAGTGCCTTAAGAAAAGAAGGTCTCCATTGCCCTTCTTCTGGCATATAGTTCTCAACTGAACATGGCTTACAGGTCCCAGAAGTGTCGGGCACTCCGTCGCCCTCATCTTAGAATCTAGTGCACAGCCTAGTGGTCTAAGACACTGTTAACGCTTGCTGGAGATTAAGCACCGCTTTGACCCAGGCTGCCTTGGACCTGGGGCCTGCCTATTTCTGTGACGAGAAATGGATTGGGTTAAGAAGAGGAGATACGGAACAACAGTGTTTCCCTGCTACATTTGAAACTGCAACGCTGTAATTCCAGTGAGGAAAAAAACGTTTTCCTTCAAGCTCTTTTCCAATGGGAGCACAGAGCATTCTCCCTGCACTTTCCCTTTCACTTTTGTAATTCCCAGGTGCGGTAGAAGGGAGATACATCTGTTGTTCATATTTACACGTTCTACTGGCTTAAGGAAAGAAGGTCTCCGTTGCCCTTCTTGTGGCATATAGTTCTCCTGAGCTGAACGTGGCTTACAGGTCCCAGAAGTGATGGGCAGTCCTTCGCTTACATCTTAGAATCTAGTGCACAGCCTAGTGGCCTAGGACGCTATAAACGCTTGCTGGAGTTTAAGCACCGCTTTGACACAGGCTGCCTTGGATCTGGGGCCTGCCTATTTCTGTGACGAGAAATGGATTGTGTTAAGAAGAGAAGATATGGAACAACAGTGTTTCCCTGCCACAATTGAGCCTGCAACGCTCTAAATCCCAGTGAGGAAATAAAGTTTCCCTTCAAGCTCTCTTTTCCAAAGGGAACACAGAGCATTCTCCCTGCACTTTCCTTTTGAGTGCTGTACTTCCCAGGTGCAGTAGAAGGGAGATACTTTGGCTGTTCACATTTACACGTTCTAGTGGCTTAAGGAAAGAAGGCCGCCTTTGCCCTTCTTCTGGCATATAGTTGCCCTCAACTGAAAGTGGCTTACAGGTCCGAGTAGTGTCAGGCAGTCTGTCGTTTACATGTTGCATCCTAGTGCAGAGGCACATGGCCTAAGACACCGAAAAGCTTCCTGCATTTAAAGCACCGCTTTGAACCACGCTGCCTTGGACCTGCGGCCTTTCTATCTGTGTGACGAGAAACAGAGAGCTTGAGCTCGATGCTGGTCGTCCCATATGTTTTACCTATTCACTAATAATCCTTAGGGAATCTCTTCAAACCCTGTTTTCCAAAGGGACCACAAAGCACTCTCCATTTGCCTTCCTTCGGTCTTTGGGGCTTCCCGGTGCTGTAAATGTAGGTACTTCTGTTGTTCACATTGACACCTTCTAGTGGCTTCCGAAAACGCTGAACGTTTTCAGGTCAGTTTTCAAGCCCTATTCTCCACAAGGACCACACAGCTTTCCCCCTGCGCGTCCGAACTGTGTTTTGTACTTCCCAGGTGCGGTAGAAGGGAGATACATCTGCTGTTCACATTTACAGCTTCTAGTGGCGTAAAAAAAGAAGGTCTCCTTTGCCCTTGTTTTGGCATATAGTTCTCCTCAACTGAACGTGGCTTACAGTTCCCAGAAGTGAAGGGCTGTCCTTCGCTTACATCTTAGAATCTAGTGCACAGCCTAGTGGCCTATGACATCATAAACGCTTGCTGGACTTTAAGCACCGCTTTGACCCAGGCTGCCTTGGACCTGGGGCCTGCCTATTTCTGTGACGAGAAATGGATTGTGTTAAGAAGAGGAGATACGGAACAACAGTGTTTCCCTGCTACATTTGAAACTGCAACGCTGTAATTCCAGTGAGGAAAAAAACATGTCCCTTCAAGCTCTTTTCCAATGGGAGCACAGAGCATTCTCCCTGCACTTTCCCTTACACTTTTGTAATTCCCAGGTGCGGTAGAAGGGAGATACATCTGTTGTTCATATTTACACGTTCTTCTGGCTAAAGGAAAGAAGGTCTCCGTTGCCCTTCTTGTGGCATATACTTCTCCTGAGCTGAACGTGGCTTACAGGTCCCAGAAGTGATGGGCAGTCCTTCGCTTACATCTTAGAATCTAGTGCACAGCCTAGTGGCCTATGACACTATAAACGCTTGCTGGAGTTTAAGCACCGCTTTGACACAGGCTGCCTTGGATCTGGGGCCTGCCCATTTCTTTGACGAGAAATGGATTGGGTTAAGAAGAGGAGATACGGAACAGCAGTGTTTCCCTGCCCCAATTGAGCCTGCAACGCTCTAAATCCCAGGGAGGAAATAAAGTTTCCCTTCAAGCTCCCTTTTCCAAAGGGAACACAGAGCGTTCTCCCTGCACTTTCCTTTTGAGTGCTGTACTTCCCAGGTGCGGTAGAAGGGAGATACTTTTGCTGTTCACGTTTACACGTTCTAGTGGCTTAAGGAAAGAATGCCGCCATTGCCCTTCTTCTGGCATATAGTTGCCCTCAACTGAAAGTGGCTTACAGGTCCGAGTAGTGTCAGGCAGTCTGTCGTTTACATGTTGCATCCTAGTGCAGAGGCACATGGCCTAAGACACCGAAAAGCTTCCTGCATTTAAAGCACCGCTTTGACCCACGCTGCCTTGGACCTGCGGCCTTTCGATCTGTGTGACGAGAAACAGAGAGCTTGAGCTCGATCCTAGTCGTCCCATATGTTTTACCTATTCACTATTAATCCTTAGTGAATCTCTTCAAACCCTGTTTTCCAAAGGGACCACAAAGCACTCTCCCTTTGCCTTCCTTCGGTCTTTGGGGCTTCCCGGTGCTGTAGAATGTAGGTACTTCTGTTGTTCACATTGATACCTTCTAGTGGCTTCCGAAAACGCTGAACGTTTTCAGGTCAGTTTTCAAGCCCTATTCTTCACAAGGACCACACAGCTTTCCCCCTGCGCGTCCGGACTGAGTTTTGTACTTCCCAGATGCGGTAGAAGGGAGATACATCTGCTGTTCACATTTACAGCCTCTAGTGCCTTAAGAAAAGAAGGTCTCCATTGCCCTTCTTTTGGCATATAGTTCTCAACTGAACATGGCTTACAGGTCCCAGAAGTGTCGGGCACTCCGTCGCCCTCATCTTAGAATCTAGTGCACAGCCTAGTGGTCTAAGACACTGTTAACGCTTGCTGGAGATTAAGCACCGCTTTGACCCAGGCTGCCTTGGACCTGGGGCCTGCCTATTTCTGTGACGAGAAATGGATTGGGTTAAGAAGAGGAGATACGGAACAACAGTGTTTCCCTGCTACATTTGAAACTGCAACGCTGTAATTCCAGTGAGGAAAAAAACGTTTTCCTTCAAGCTCTTTTCCAATGGGAGCACAGAGCATTCTCCCTGCACTTTCCCTTTCACTTTTGTAATTCCCAGGTGCGGTAGAAGGGAGATACATCTGTTGTTCATATTTACACGTTCTACTGGCTTAAGGAAAGAAGGTCTCCGTTGCCCTTCTTGTGGCATATAGTTCTCCTGAGCTGAACGTGGCTTACAGGTCCCAGAAGTGATGGGCAGTCCTTCGCTTACATCTTAGAATCTAGTGCACAGCCTAGTGGCCTATGACGCTATAAACGCTTGCTGGAGTTTAAGCACCGCTTTGACACAGGCTGCCTTGGATCTGGGGCCTGCCTATTTCTGTGACGAGAAATGGATTGGGTTAAGAAGAGAAGATATGGAACAACAGTGTTTCCCTGCCACAATTGAGCCTGCAACGCTCTAAATCCCAGTGAGGAAATAAAGTTTCCCTTCAAGCTCTCTTTTCCAAAGGGAACACAGAGCATTCTCCCTGCACTTTCCTTTTGAGTGCTGTACTTCCCAGGTGCAGTAGAAGGGAGATACTTTGGCTGTTCACATTTACACGTTCTAGTGGCTTAAGGAAAGAAGGCCTCCATTGCCCTTCTTTCGGCATATAGTTGTCCTCAACTGAAAGTGGCTTACAGGTCCGAGTAGTGTCAGGCAGTCTGTCGTTTACATGTTGCATCCTAGTGCAGAGGCACATGGCCTAAGACACCGAAAAGCTTCCTGCATTTAAAGCACCGCTTTGAACCACGCTGCCTTGGACCTGCGGCCTTTCTATCTGTGTGACGAGAAACAGAGAGCTTGAGCTCGATGCTGGTCGTCCCATATGTTTTACCTATTCACTAATAATCCTTAGGGAATCTCTTCAAACCCTGTTTTCCAAAGGGACCACAAAGCACTCTCCATTTGCCTTCCTTCGGTCTTTGGGGCTTCCCGGTGCTGTAAATGTAGGTACTTCTGTTGTTCACATTGACACCTTCTAGTGGCTTCCGAAAACGCTGAACGTTTTCAGGTCAGTTTTCAAGCCCTATTCTCCACAAGGACCACACAGCTTTCCCCCTGCGCGTCCGAACTGTGTTTTGTACTTCCCAGGTGCGGTAGAAGGGAGATACATCTGCTGTTCACATTTACAGCTTCTAGTGGCGTAAAAAAAGAAGGTCTCCTTTGCCCTTGTTTTGGCATATAGTTCTCCTCAACTGAACGTGGCTTACAGTTCCCAGAAGTGAAGGGCTGTCCTTCGCTTACATCTTAGAATCTAGTGCACAGCCTAGTGGCCTATGACATCATAAACGCTTGCTGGACTTTAAGCACCGCTTTGACCCAGGCTGCCTTGGACCTGGGGCCTGCCTATTTCTGTGACGAGAAATGGATTGGGTTAAGAAGAGGAGATACGGAACAGCAGTGTTTCCCTGCCACAATTGAGCCTGCAACGCTCTAAATCCCAGTGAGGAAATAAAGTTTCCCTTCAAGCTCCCTTTTCCAAAGGGAACACAGAGCGTTCTCCCTGCACTTTCCTTTTGAGTTCGGTACTTCCCAGGTGCGGTAGAAGGGAGATACTTTTGCTGTTCACGTTTACACGTTCTAGTGGCTTAAGGAAAGAAGGCCGCCATTGCCCTTCTTCTCGCATATAGTTGCCCTCAACTGAAAGTGGCTTACAGGTCCGAGTAGTGTCAGGCAGTCTGTCGTTTACATGTTGCATCCTAGTGCAGAGGCACATGGCCTAAGACACCGAAAAGCTTCCTGCATTTAAAGCACCGCTTTGAACCACGCTGCCTTGGACCTGCGGCCTTTCTATCTGTGTGACGAGAAACAGAGAGCTTGAGCTCGATGCTGGTCGTCCCATATGTTTTACCTATTCACTAATAATCCTTAGGGAATCTCTTCAAACCCTGTTTTCCAAAGGGACCACAAAGCACTCTCCATTTGCCTTCCTTCGGTCTTTGGGGCTTCCCGGTGCTGTAAATGTAGGTACTTCTGTTGTTCACATTGACACCTTCTAGTGGCTTCCGAAAACGCTGAACGTTTTCAGGTCAGTTTTCAAGCCCTATTCTCCACAAGGACCACACAGCTTTCCCCCTGCGCGTCCGAACTGTGTTTTGTACTTCCCAGGTGCGGTAGAAGGGAGATACATCTGCTGTTCACATTTACAGCTTCTAGTGGCGTAAAAAAAGAAGGTCTCCTTTGCCCTTGTTTTGGCATATAGTTCTCCTCAACTGAACGTGGCTTACAGTTCCCAGAAGTGAAGGGCTGTCCTTCGCTTACATCTTAGAATCTAGTGCACAGCCTAGTGGCCTATGACATCATAAACGCTTGCTGGACTTTAAGCACCGCTTTGACCCAGGCTGCCTTGGACCTGGGGCCTGCCTATTTCTGTGACGAGAAATGGATTGTGTTAAGAAGAGGAGATACGGAACAACAGTGTTTCCCTGCTACATTTGAAACTGCAACGCTGTAATTCCAGTGAGGAAAAAAACATGTCCCTTCAAGCTCTTTTCCAATGGGAGCACAGAGCATTCTCCCTGCACTTTCCCTTACACTTTTGTAATTCCCAGGTGCGGTAGAAGGGAGATACATCTGTTGTTCATATTTACACGTTCTACTGGCTAAAGGAAAGAAGGTCTCCGTTGCCCTTCTTGTGGCATATAGTTCTCCTGAGCTGAACGTGGCTTACAGGTCCCAGAAGTGATGGGCAGTCCTTCGCCTACATCTTAGAATCTAGTGCACAGCCTAGTGGCCTATGACACTATAAACGCTTGCTGGAGTTTAAGCACCGCTTTGACACAGGCTGCCTTGGATCTGGGGCCTGCCCATTTCTTTGACGAGAAATGGATTGGGTTAAGAAGAGGAGATACGGAACAGCAGTGTTTCCCTGCCCCAATTGAGCCTGCAACGCTCTAAATCCCAGGGAGGAAATAAAGTTTCCCTTCAAGCTCCCTTTTCCAAAGGGAACACAGAGCGTTCTCCCTGCACTTTCCTTTTGAGTGCTGTACTTCCCAGGTGCGGTAGAAGGGAGATACTTTTGCTGTTCACGTTTACACGTTCTAGTGGCTTAAGGAAAGAAGGCCGCCATTGCCCTTCTTCTGGCATATAGTTGCCCTCAACTGAAAGTGGCTTACAGGTCCGAGTAGTGTCAGGCAGTCTGTCGTTTACATGTTGCATCCTAGTGCAGAGGCACATGGCCTAAGACACCGAAAAGCTTCCTGCATTTAAAGCACCGCTTTGACCCACGCTGCCTTGGACCTGCGGCCTTTCGATCTGTGTGACGAGAAACAGAGAGCTTGAGCTCGATCCTAGTCGTCCCATATGTTTTACCTATTCACTATTAATCCTTAGTGAATCTCTTCAAACCCTGTTTTCCAAAGGGTCCACAAAGCACTCTCCATTTGCCTTCCTTCGGTCTTTGGGGCTTCCCGGTGCTGTAGAATGTAGGTACTTCTGTTGTTCACATTGATACCTTCTAGTGGCTTCCGAAAACGGGGAACGTTTTCAGGTCAGTTTTCAAGCCCTATTCTTCACAAGGACCACACAGCTTTCCCCCTGCGCGTCCGAACTGAGTTTTGTACTTCCCAGATGCGGTAGAAGGGAGATACATCTGCTGTTCACATTTACAGCCTCTAGTGCCTTAAGAAAAGAAGGTCTCCATTGCCCTTCTTTTGGCATATAGTTCTCAACTGAACATGGCTTACAGGTCCCAGAAGTGTCGGGCACTCCGTCGCCCTCATCTTAGAATCTAGTGCACAGCCTAGTGGTCTAAGACACTGTTAACGCTTGCTGGAGATTAAGCACCGCTTTGACCCAGGCTGCCTTGGACCTGGGGCCTGCCTATTTCTGTGACGAGAAATGGATTGGGTTAAGAAGAGGAGATACGGAACAACAGTGTTTCCCTGCTACATTTGAAACTGCAACGCTGTAATTCCAGTGAGGAAAAAAACGTTTTCCTTCAAGCTCTTTTCCAATGGGAGCACAGAGCATTCTCCCTGCACTTTCCCTTTCACTTTTGTAATTCCCAGGTGCGGTAGAAGGGAGATACATCTGTTGTTCATATTTACACGTTCTACTGGCTTAAGGAAAGAAGGTCTCCGTTGCCCTTCTTGTGGCATATAGTTCTCCTGAGCTGAACGTGGCTTACAGGTCCCAGAAGTGATGGGCAGTCCTTCGCTTACATCTTAGAATCTAGTGCACAGCCTAGTGGCCTATGACGCTATAAACGCTTGCTGGAGTTTAAGCACCGCTTTGACACAGGCTGCCTTGGATCTGGGGCCTGCCTATTTCTGTGACGAGAAATGGATTGTGTTAAGAAGAGAAGATATGGAACAACAGTGTTTCCCTGCCACAATTGAGCCTGCAACGCTCTAAATCCCAGTGAGGAAATAAAGTTTCCCTTCAAGCTCTCTTTTCCAAAGGGAACACAGAGCATTCTCCCTGCACTTTCCTTTTGAGTGCTGTACTTCCCAGGTGCAGTAGAAGGGAGATACTTTGGCTGTTCACATTTACACGTTCTAGTGGCTTAAGGAAAGAAGGCCTCCATTGCCCTTCTTTCGGCATATAGTTGTCCTCAACTGAAAGTGGCTTACAGGTCCGAGTAGTGTCAGGCAGTCTGTCGTTTACATGTTGCATCCTAGTGCAGAGGCACATGGCCTAAGACACCGAAAAGCTTCCTGCATTTAAAGCACCGCTTTGAACCACGCTGCCTTGGACCTGCGGCCTTTCTATCTGTGTGACGAGAAACAGAGAGCTTGAGCTCGATGCTGGTCGTCCCATATGTTTTACCTATTCACTAATAATCCTTAGGGAATCTCTTCAAACCCT
The DNA here is from genome assembly GCF_964165515.1 of Mesoplodon bidens. Taxonomy (NCBI): domain Eukaryota; kingdom Metazoa; phylum Chordata; class Mammalia; order Artiodactyla; family Ziphiidae; genus Mesoplodon; species Mesoplodon bidens. The sequence goes on along the minus strand of NW_027672179.1, from coordinate 15,304 downwards.
GTTTTCCAAAGGGACCACAAAGCACTCTCCATTTGCCTTCCTTCGGTCTTTGGGGCTTCCCGGTGCTGTAAATGTAGGTACTTCTGTTGTTCACATTGACACCTTCTAGTGGCTTCCGAAAACGCTGAACGTTTTCAGGTCAGTTTTCAAGCCCTATTCTCCACAAGGACCACACAGCTTTCCCCCTGCGCGTCCGAACTGTGTTTTGTACTTCCCAGGTGCGGTAGAAGGGAGATACATCTGCTGTTCACATTTACAGCTTCTAGTGGCGTAAAAAAAGAAGGTCTCCTTTGCCCTTGTTTTGGCATATAGTTCTCCTCAACTGAACGTGGCTTACAGTTCCCAGAAGTGAAGGGCTGTCCTTCGCTTACATCTTAGAATCTAGTGCACAGCCTAGTGGCCTATGACATCATAAACGCTTGCTGGACTTTAAGCACCGCTTTGACCCAGGCTGCCTTGGACCTGGGGCCTGCCTATTTCTGTGACGAGAAATGGATTGTGTTAAGAAGAGGAGATACGGAACAACAGTGTTTCCCTGCTACATTTGAAACTGCAACGCTGTAATTCCAGTGAGGAAAAAAACATGTCCCTTCAAGCTCTTTTCCAATGGGAGCACAGAGCATTCTCCCTGCACTTTCCCTTACACTTTTGTAATTCCCAGGTGCGGTAGAAGGGAGATACATCTGTTGTTCATATTTACACGTTCTACTGGCTAAAGGAAAGAAGGTCTCCGTTGCCCTTCTTGTGGCATATAGTTCTCCTGAGCTGAACGTGGCTTACAGGTCCCAGAAGTGATGGGCAGTCCTTCGCCTACATCTTAGAATCTAGTGCACAGCCTAGTGGCCTATGACACTATAAACGCTTGCTGGAGTTTAAGCACCGCTTTGACACAGGCTGCCTTGGATCTGGGGCCTGCCCATTTCTTTGACGAGAAATGGATTGGGTTAAGAAGAGGAGATACGGAACAGCAGTGTTTCCCTGCCCCAATTGAGCCTGCAACGCTCTAAATCCCAGTGAGGAAATAAAGTTTCCCTTCAAGCTCCCTTTTCCAAAGGGAACACAGAGCGTTCTCCCTGCACTTTCCTTTTGAGTGCTGTACTTCCCAGGTGCGGTAGAAGGGAGATACTTTTGCTGTTCACGTTTACACGTTCTAGTGGCTTAAGGAAAGAAGGCCGCCATTGCCCTTCTTCTGGCATATAGTTGCCCTCAACTGAAAGTGGCTTACAGGTCCGAGTAGTGTCAGGCAGTCTGTCGTTTACATGTTGCATCCTAGTGCAGAGGCACATGGCCTAAGACACCGAAAAGCTTCCTGCATTTAAAGCACCGCTTTGACCCACGCTGCCTTGGACCTGCGGCCTTTCGATCTGTGTGACGAGAAACAGAGAGCTTGAGCTCGATCCTAGTCGTCCCATATGTTTTACCTATTCACTATTAATCCTTAGTGAATCTCTTCAAACCCTGTTTTCCAAAGGGACCACAAAGCACTCTCCCTTTGCCTTCCTTCGGTCTTTGGGGCTTCCCGGTGCTGTAGAATGTAGGTACTTCTGTTGTTCACATTGATACCTTCTAGTGGCTTCCGAAAACGCTGAACGTTTTCAGGTCAGTTTTCAAGCCCTATTCTTCACAAGGACCACACAGCTTTCCCCCTGCGCGTCCGAACTGAGTTTTGTTCTTCCCAGATGCGGTAGAAGGGAGATACATCTGCTGTTCACATTTACAGCCTCTAGTGCCTTAAGAAAAGAAGGTCTCCATTGCCCTTCTTTTGGCATATAGTTCTCAACTGAACATGGCTTACAGGTCCCAGAAGTGTCGGGCACTCCGTCGCCCTCATCTTAGAATCTAGTGCACAGCCTAGTGGTCTAAGACACTGTTAACGCTTGCTGGAGATTAAGCACCGCTTTGACCCAGGCTGCCTTGGACCTGGGGCCTGCCTATTTCTGTGACGAGAAATGGATTGGGTTAAGAAGAGGAGATACGGAACAACAGTGTTTCCCTGCTACATTTGAAACTGCAACGCTGTAATTCCAGTGAGGAAAAAAACGTTTTCCTTCAAGCTCTTTTCCAATGGGAGCACAGAGCATTCTCCCTGCACTTTCCCTTTCAGTTTTGTAATTCCCAGGTGCGGTAGAAGGGAGATACATCTGTTGTTCATATTTACACGTTCTACTGGCTTAAGGAAAGAAGGTCTCCGTTGCCCTTCTTGTGGCATATAGTTCTCCTGAGCTGAACGTGGCTTACAGGTCCCAGAAGTGATGGGCAGTCCTTCGCTTACATCTTAGAATCTAGTGCACAGCCTAGTGGCCTATGACGCTATAAACGCTTGCTGGAGTTTAAGCACCGCTTTGACACAGGCTGCCTTGGATCTGGGGCCTGCCTATTTCTGTGACGAGAAATGGATTGTGTTAAGAAGAGAAGATATGGAACAACAGTGTTTCCCTGCCACAATTGAGCCTGCAACGCTCTAAATCCCAGTGAGGAAATAAAGTTTCCCTTCAAGCTCTCTTTTCCAAAGGGAACACAGAGCATTCTCCCTGCACTTTCCTTTTGAGTGCTGTACTTCCCAGGTGCAGTAGAAGGGAGATACTTTGGCTGTTCACATTTACACGTTCTAGTGGCTTAAGGAAAGAAGGCCTCCATTGCCCTTCTTTCGGCATATAGTTCTCCTCAACTGAACGTGGCTTACAGTTCCCAGAAGTGAAGGGCTGTCCTTCGCTTACATCTTAGAATCTAGTGCACAGCCTAGTGGCCTATGACATCATAAACGCTTGCTGGACTTTAAGCACCGCTTTGACCCAGGCTGCCTTGGACCTGGGGCCTGCCTATTTCTGTGACGAGAAATGGATTGGGTTAAGAAGAGGAGATACGGAACAGCAGTGTTTCCCTGCCACAATTGAGCCTGCAACGCTCTAAATCCCAGTGAGGAAATAAAGTTTCCCTTCAAGCTCCCTTTTCCAAAGGGAACACAGAGCGTTCTCCCTGCACTTTCCTTTTGAGTTCGGTACTTCCCAGGTGCGGTAGAAGGGAGATACTTTTGCTGTTCACGTTTACACGTTCTAGTGGCTTAAGGAAAGAAGGCCGCCATTGCCCTTCTTCTCGCATATAGTTGCCCTCAACTGAAAGTGGCTTACAGGTCCGAGTAGTGTCAGGCAGTCTGTCGTTTACATGTTGCATCCTAGTGCAGAGGCACATGGCCTAAGACACCGAAAAGCTTCCTGCATTTAAAGCACCGCTTTGAACCACGCTGCCTTGGACCTGCGGCCTTTCTATCTGTGTGACGAGAAACAGAGAGCTTGAGCTCGATGCTGGTCGTCCCATATGTTTTACCTATTCACTAATAATCCTTAGGGAATCTCTTCAAACCCTGTTTTCCAAAGGGACCACAAAGCACTCTCCATTTGCCTTCCTTCGGTCTTTGGGGCTTCCCGGTGCTGTAAATGTAGGTACTTCTGTTGTTCACATTGACACCTTCTAGTGGCTTCCGAAAACGCTGAACGTTTTCAGGTCAGTTTTCAAGCCCTATTCTCCACAAGGACCACACAGCTTTCCCCCTGCGCGTCCGAACTGTGTTTTGTACTTCCCAGGTGCGGTAGAAGGGAGATACATCTGCTGTTCACATTTACAGCTTCTAGTGGCGTAAAAAAAGAAGGTCTCCTTTGCCCTTGTTTTGGCATATAGTTCTCCTCAACTGAACGTGGCTTACAGTTCCCAGAAGTGAAGGGCTGTCCTTCGCTTACATCTTAGAATCTAGTGCACAGCCTAGTGGCCTATGACATCATAAACGCTTGCTGGACTTTAAGCACCGCTTTGACCCAGGCTGCCTTGGACCTGGGGCCTGCCTATTTCTGTGACGAGAAATGGATTGTGTTAAGAAGAGGAGATACGGAACAACAGTGTTTCCCTGCTACATTTGAAACTGCAACGCTGTAATTCCAGTGAGGAAAAAAACATGTCCCTTCAAGCTCTTTTCCAATGGGAGCACAGAGCATTCTCCCTGCACTTTCCCTTACACTTTTGTAATTCCCAGGTGCGGTAGAAGGGAGATACATCTGTTGTTCATATTTACACGTTCTACTGGCTAAAGGAAAGAAGGTCTCCGTTGCCCTTCTTGTGGCATATAGTTCTCCTGAGCTGAACGTGGCTTACAGGTCCCAGAAGTGATGGGCAGTCCTTCGCCTACATCTTAGAATCTAGTGCACAGCCTAGTGGCCTATGACACTATAAACGCTTGCTGGAGTTTAAGCACCGCTTTGACACAGGCTGCCTTGGATCTGGGGCCTGCCCATTTCTTTGACGAGAAATGGATTGGGTTAAGAGGAGATACGGAACAGCAGTGTTTCCCTGCCCCAATTGAGCCTGCAACGCTCTAAATCCCAGGGAGGAAATAAAGTTTCCCTTCAAGCTCCCTTTTCCAAAGGGAACACAGAGCGTTCTCCCTGCACTTTCCTTTTGAGTGCTGTACTTCCCAGGTGCGGTAGAAGGGAGATACTTTTGCTGTTCACGTTTACACGTTCTAGTGGCTTAAGGAAAGAAGGCCGCCATTGCCCTTCTTCTGGCATATAGTTGCCCTCAACTGAAAGTGGCTTACAGGTCCGAGTAGTGTCAGGCAGTCTGTCGTTTACATGTTGCATCCTAGTGCAGAGGCACATGGCCTAAGACACCGAAAAGCTTCCTGCATTTAAAGCACCGCTTTGACCCACGCTGCCTTGGACCTGCGGCCTTTCGATCTGTGTGACGAGAAACAGAGAGCTTGAGCTCGATCCTAGTCGTCCCATATGTTTTACCTATTCACTATTAATCCTTAGTGAATCTCTTCAAACCCTGTTTTCCAAAGGGACCACAAAGCACTCTCCCTTTGCCTTCCTTCGGTCTTTGGGGCTTCCCGGTGCTGTAGAATGTAGGTACTTCTGTTGTTCACATTGATACCTTCTAGTGGCTTCCGAAAACGCTGAACGTTTTCAGGTCAGTTTTCAAGCCCTATTCTTCACAAGGACCACACAGCTTTCCCCCTGCGCGTCCGAACTGAGTTTTGTTCTTCCCAGATGCGGTAGAAGGGAGATACATCTGCTGTTCACATTTACAGCCTCTAGTGCCTTAAGAAAAGAAGGTCTCCATTGCCCTTCTTTTGGCATATAGTTCTCAACTGAACATGGCTTACAGGTCCCAGAAGTGTCGGGCACTCCGTCGCCCTCATCTTAGAATCTAGTGCACAGCCTAGTGGTCTAAGACACTGTTAACGCTTGCTGGAGATTAAGCACCGCTTTGACCCAGGCTGCCTTGGACCTGGGGCCTGCCTATTTCTGTGACGAGAAATGGATTGGGTTAAGAAGAGGAGATACGGAACAACAGTGTTTCCCTGCTACATTTGAAACTGCAACGCTGTAATTCCAGTGAGGAAAAAAACGTTTTCCTTCAAGCTCTTTTCCAATGGGAGCACAGAGCATTCTCCCTGCACTTTCCCTTTCAGTTTTGTAATTCCCAGGTGCGGTAGAAGGGAGATACATCTGTTGTTCATATTTACACGTTCTACTGGCTTAAGGAAAGAAGGTCTCCGTTGCCCTTCTTGTGGCATATAGCTCTCCTGAGCTGAACGTGGCTTACAGGTCCCAGAAGTGATGGGCAGTCCTTCGCCTACATCTTAGAATCTAGTGCACAGCCTAGTGGCCTATGACGCTATAAACGCTTGCTGGAGTTTAAGCACCGCTTTGACACAGGCTGCCTTGGATCTGGGGCCTGCCTATTTCTGTGACGAGAAATGGATTGTGTTAAGAAGAGAAGATATGGAACAACAGTGTTTCCCTGCCACAATTGAGCCTGCAACGCTCTAAATCCCAGTGAGGAAATAAAGTTTCCCTTCAAGCTCTCTTTTCCAAAGGGAACACAGAGCATTCTCCCTGCACTTTCCTTTTGAGTGCTGTACTTCCCAGGTGCAGTAGAAGGGAGATACTTTGGCTGTTCACATTTACACGTTCTAGTGGCTTAAGGAAAGAAGGCCTCCATTGCCCTTCTTTCGGCATATAGTTGTCCTCAACTGAAAGTGGCTTACAGGTCCGAGTAGTGTCAGGCAGTCTGTCGTTTACATGTTGCATCCTAGTGCAGAGGCACATGGCCTAAGACACCGAAAAGCTTCCTGCATTTAAAGCACCGCTTTGAACCACGCTGCCTTGGACCTGCGGCCTTTCTATCTGTGTGACGAGAAACAGAGAGCTTGAGCTCGATGCTGGTCGTCCCATATGTTTTACCTATTCACTAATAATCCTTAGGGAATCTCTTCAAACCCTGTTTTCCAAAGGGACCACAAAGCACTCTCCATTTGCCTTCCTTCGGTCTTTGGGGCTTCCCGGTGCTGTAAATGTAGGTACTTCTGTTGTTCACATTGACACCTTCTAGTGGCTTCCGAAAACGCTGAACGTTTTCAGGTCAGTTTTCAAGCCCTATTCTCCACAAGGACCACACAGCTTTCCCCCTGCGCGTCCGAACTGTGTTTTGTACTTCCCAGGTGCGGTAGAAGGGAGATACATCTGCTGTTCACATTTACAGCTTCTAGTGGCGTAAAAAAGAAGGTCTCCTTTGCCCTTGTTTTGGCATATAGTTCTCCTCAACTGAACGTGGCTTACAGTTCCCAGAAGTGAAGGGCTGTCCTTCGCTTACATCTTAGAATCTAGTGCACAGCCTAGTGGCCTATGACATCATAAACGCTTGCTGGACTTTAAGCACCGCTTTGACCCAGGCTGCCTTGGACCTGGGGCCTGCCTATTTCTGTGACGAGAAATGGATTGGGTTAAGAAGAGGAGATACGGAACAGCAGTGTTTCCCTGCCACAATTGAGCCTGCAACGCTCTAAATCCCAGTGAGGAAATAAAGTTTCCCTTCAAGCTCCCTTTTCCAAAGGGAACACAGAGCGTTCTCCCTGCACTTTCCTTTTGAGTTCGGTACTTCCCAGGTGCGGTAGAAGGGAGATACTTTTGCTGTTCACGTTTACACGTTCTAGTGGCTTAAGGAAAGAAGGCCGCCATTGCCCTTCTTCTCGCATATAGTTGCCCTCAACTGAAAGTGGCTTACAGGTCCGAGTAGTGTCAGGCAGTCTGTCGTTTACATGTTGCATCCTAGTGCAGAGGCACATGGCCTAAGACACCGAAAAGCTTCCTGCATTTAAAGCACCGCTTTGACCCACGCTGCCTTGGACCTGCGGCCTTTCTATCTGTGTGACGAGAAACAGAGAGCTTGAGCTCGATGCTGGTCGTCCCATATGTTTTACCTATTCACTAATAATCCTTAGGGAATCTCTTCAAACCCTGTTTTCCAAAGGGACCACAAAGCACTCTCCATTTGCCTTCCTTCGGTCTTTGGGGCTTCCCGGTGCTGTAAATGTAGGTACTTCTGTTGTTCACATTGACACCTTCTAGTGGCTTCCGAAAACGCTGAACGTTTTCAGGTCAGTTTTCAAGCCCTATTCTCCACAAGGACCACACAGCTTTCCCCCTGCGCGTCCGAACTGTGTTTTGTACTTCCCAGGTGCGGTAGAAGGGAGATACATCTGCTGTTCACATTTACAGCTTCTAGTGGCGTAAAAAAAGAAGGTCTCCTTTGCCCTTGTTTTGGCATATAGTTCTCCTCAACTGAACGTGGCTTACAGTTCCCAGAAGTGAAGGGCTGTCCTTCGCTTACATCTTAGAATCTAGTGCACAGCCTAGTGGCCTATGACATCATAAACGCTTGCTGGACTTTAAGCACCGCTTTGACCCAGGCTGCCTTGGACCTGGGGCCTGCCTATTTCTGTGACGAGAAATGGATTGTGTTAAGAAGAGGAGATACGGAACAACAGTGTTTCCCTGCTACATTTGAAACTGCAACGCTGTAATTCCAGTGAGGAAAAAAACATGTCCCTTCAAGCTCTTTTCCAATGGGAGCACAGAGCATTCTCCCTGCACTTTCCCTTACACTTTTGTAATTCCCAGGTGCGGTAGAAGGGAGATACATCTGTTGTTCATATTTACACGTTCTACTGGCTAAAGGAAAGAAGGTCTCCGTTGCCCTTCTTGTGGCATATAGTTCTCCTGAGCTGAACGTGGCTTACAGGTCCCAGAAGTGATGGGCAGTCCTTCGCCTACATCTTAGAATCTAGTGCACAGCCTAGTGGCCTATGACACTATAAACGCTTGCTGGAGTTTAAGCACCGCTTTGACACAGGCTGCCTTGGATCTGGGGCCTGCCCATTTCTTTGACGAGAAATGGATTGGGTTAAGAAGAGGAGATACGGAACAGCAGTGTTTCCCTGCCCCAATTGAGCCTGCAACGCTCTAAATCCCAGTGAGGAAATAAAGTTTCCCTTCAAGCTCCCTTTTCCAAAGGGAACACAGAGCGTTCTCCCTGCACTTTCCTTTTGAGTGCTGTACTTCCCAGGTGCGGTAGAAGGGAGATACTTTTGCTGTTCACGTTTACACGTTCTAGTGGCTTAAGGAAAGAAGGCCGCCATTGCCCTTCTTCTGGCATATAGTTGCCCTCAACTGAAAGTGGCTTACAGGTCCGAGTAGTGTCAGGCAGTCTGTCGTTTACATGTTGCATCCTAGTGCAGAGGCACATGGCCTAAGACACCGAAAAGCTTCCTGCATTTAAAGCACCGCTTTGACCCACGCTGCCTTGGACCTGCGGCCTTTCGATCTGTGTGACGAGAAACAGAGAGCTTGAGCTCGATCCTAGTCGTCCCATATGTTTTACCTATTCACTATTAATCCTTAGTGAATCTCTTCAAACCCTGTTTTCCAAAGGGACCACAAAGCACTCTCCCTTTGCCTTCCTTCGGTCTTTGGGGCTTCCCGGTGCTGTAGAATGTAGGTACTTCTGTTGTTCACATTGATACCTTCTAGTGGCTTCCGAAAACGCGGAACGTTTTCAGGTCAGTTTTCAAGCCCTATTCTTCACAAGGACCACACAGCTTTCCCCCTGCGCGTCCGAACTGAGTTTTGTTCTTCCCAGATGCGGTAGAAGGGAGATACATCTGCTGTTCACATTTACAGCCTCTAGTGCCTTAAGAAAAGAAGGTCTCCATTGCCCTTCTTTTGGCATATAGTTCTCAACTGAACATGGCTTACAGGTCCCAGAAGTGTCGGGCACTCCGTCGCCCTCATCTTAGAATCTAGTGCACAGCCTAGTGGTCTAAGACACTGTTAACGCTTGCTGGAGATTAAGCACCGCTTTGACCCAGGCTGCCTTGGACCTGGGGCCTGCCTATTTCTGTGACGAGAAATGGATTGGGTTAAGAAGAGGAGATACGGAACAACAGTGTTTCCCTGCTACATTTGAAACTGCAACGCTGTAATTCCAGTGAGGAAAAAAACGTTTTCCTTCAAGCTCTTTTCCAATGGGAGCACAGAGCATTCTCCCTGCACTTTCCCTTTCAGTTTTGTAATTCCCAGGTGCGGTAGAAGGGAGATACATCTGTTGTTCATATTTACACGTTCTACTGGCTTAAGGAAAGAAGGTCTCCGTTGCCCTTCTTGTGGCATATAGTTCTCCTGAGCTGAACGTGGCTTACAGGTCCCAGAAGTGATGGGCAGTCCTTCGCTTACATCTTAGAATCTAGTGCACAGCCTAGTGGCCTATGACGCTATAAACGCTTGCTGGAGTTTAAGCACCGCTTTGACACAGGCTGCCTTGGATCTGGGGCCTGCCTATTTCTGTGACGAGAAATGGATTGTGTTAAGAAGAGAAGATATGGAACAACAGTGTTTCCCTGCCACAATTGAGCCTGCAACGCTCTAAATCCCAGTGAGGAAATAAAGTTTCCCTTCAAGCTCTCTTTTCCAAAGGGAACACAGAGCATTCTCCCTGCACTTTCCTTTTGAGTGCTGTACTTCCCAGGTGCAGTAGAAGGGAGATACTTTGGCTGTTCACATTTACACGTTCTAGTGGCTTAAGGAAAGAAGGCCTCCATTGCCCTTCTTTCGGCATATAGTTCTCCTCAACTGAACGTGGCTTACAGTTCCCAGAAGTGAAGGGCTGTCCTTCGCTTACATCTTAGAATCTAGTGCACAGCCTAGTGGCCTATGACATCATAAACGCTTGCTGGAGTTTAAGCACCGCTTTGACCCAGGCTGCCTTGGACCTGGGGCCTGCCTATTTCTGTGACGAGAAATGGATTGGGTTAAGAAGAGGAGATACGGAACAGCAGTGTTTCCCTGCCACAATTGAGCCTGCAACGCTCTAAATCCCAGTGAGGAAATAAAGTTTCCCTTCAAGCTCCCTTTTCCAAAGGGAACACAGAGCGTTCTCCCTGCACTTTCCTTTTGAGTTCGGTACTTCCCAGGTGCGGTAGAAGGGAGATACTTTTGCTGTTCACGTTTACACGTTCTAGTGGCTTAAGGAAAGAAGGCCGCCATTGCCCTTCTTCTCGCATATAGTTGCCCTCAACTGAAAGTGGCTTACAGGTCCGAGTAGTGTCAGGCAGTCTGTCGTTTACATGTTGCATCCTAGTGCAGAGGCACATGGCCTAAGACACCGAAAAGCTTCCTGCATTTAAAGCACCGCTTTGAACCACGCTGCCTTGGACCTGCGGCCTTTCTATCTGTGTGACGAGAAACAGAGAGCTTGAGCTCGATGCTGGTCGTCCCATATGTTTTACCTATTCACTAATAATCCTTAGGGAATCTCTTCAAACCCTGTTTTCCAAAGGGACCACAAAGCACTCTCCATTTGCCTTCCTTCGGTCTTTGGGGCTTCCCGGTGCTGTAAATGTAGGTACTTCTGTTGTTCACATTGACACCTTCTAGTGGCTTCCGAAAACGCTGAACGTTTTCAGGTCAGTTTTCAAGCCCTATTCTCCACAAGGACCACACAGCTTTCCCCCTGCGCGTCCGAACTGTGTTTTGTACTTCCCAGGTGCGGTAGAAGGGAGATACATCTGCTGTTCACATTTACAGCTTCTAGTGGCGTAAAAAAAGAAGGTCTCCTTTGCCCTTGTTTTGGCATATAGTTCTCCTCAACTGAACGTGGCTTACAGTTCCCAGAAGTGAAGGGCTGTCCTTCGCTTACATCTTAGAATCTAGTGCACAGCCTAGTGGCCTATGACATCATAAACGCTTGCTGGACTTTAAGCACCGCTTTGACCCAGGCTGCCTTGGACCTGGGGCCTGCCTATTTCTGTGACGAGAAATGGATTGTGTTAAGAAGAGGAGATACGGAACAACAGTGTTTCCCTGCTACATTTGAAACTGCAACGCTGTAATTCCAGTGAGGAAAAAAACATGTCCCTTCAAGCTCTTTTCCAATGGGAGCACAGAGCATTCTCCCTGCACTTTCCCTTACACTTTTGTAATTCCCAGGTGCGGTAGAAGGGAGATACATCTGTTGTTCATATTTACACGTTCTACTGGCTAAAGGAAAGAAGGTCTCCGTTGCCCTTCTTGTGGCATATAGTTCTCCTGAGCTGAACGTGGCTTACAGGTCCCAGAAGTGATGGGCAGTCCTTCGCCTACATCTTAGAATCTAGTGCACAGCCTAGTGGCCTATGACACTATAAACGCTTGCTGGAGTTTAAGCACCGCTTTGACACAGGCTGCCTTGGATCTGGGGCCTGCCCATTTCTTTGACGAGAAATGGATTGGGTTAAGAAGAGGAGATACGGAACAGCAGTGTTTCCCTGCCCCAATTGAGCCTGCAACGCTCTAAATCCCAGGGAGGAAATAAAGTTTCCCTTCAAGCTCCCTTTTCCAAAGGGAACACAGAGCGTTCTCCCTGCACTTTCCTTTTGAGTGCTGTACTTCCCAGGTGCGGTAGAAGGGAGATACTTTTGCTGTTCACGTTTACACGTTCTAGTGGCTTAAGGAAAGAAGGCCGCCATTGCCCTTCTTCTGGCATATAGTTGCCCTCAACTGAAAGTGGCTTACAGGTCCGAGTAGTGTCAGGCAGTCTGTCGTTTACATGTTGCATCCTAGTGCAGAGGCACATGGCCTAAGACACCGAAAAGCTTCCTGCATTTAAAGCACCGCTTTGACCCACGCTGCCTTGGACCTGCGGCCTTTCGATCTGTGTGACGAGAAACAGAGAGCTTGAGCTCGATCCTAGTCGTCCCATATGTTTTACCTATTCACTATTAATCCTTAGTGAATCTCTTCAAACCCTGTTTTCCAAAGGGACCACAAAGCACTCTCCATTTGCCTTCCTTCGGTCTTTGGGGCTTCCCGGTGCTGTAAATGTAGGTACTTCTGTTGTTCACATTGACACCTTCTAGTGGCTTCCGAAAACGCTGAACGTTTTCAGGTCAGTTTTCAAGCCCTATTCTCCACAAGGACCACACAGCTTTCCCCCTGCGCGTCCGAACTGTGTTTTGTACTTCCCAGGTGCGGTAGAAGGGAGATACATCTGCTGTTCACATTTACAGCTTCTAGTGGCGTAAAAAAAGAAGGTCTCCTTTGCCCTTGTTTTGGCATATAGTTCTCCTCAACTGAACGTGGCTTACAGTTCCCAGAAGTGAAGGGCTGTCCTTCGCTTACATCTTAGAATCTAGTGCACAGCCTAGTGGCCTATGACATCATAAACGCTTGCTGGACTTTAAGCACCGCTTTGACCCAGGCTGCCTTGGACCTGGGGCCTGCCTATTTCTGTGACGAGAAATGGATTGTGTTAAGAAGAGGAGATACGGAACAACAGTGTTTCCCTGCTACATTTGAAACTGCAACGCTGTAATTCCAGTGAGGAAAAAAACATGTCCCTTCAAGCTCTTTTCCAATGGGAGCACAGAGCATTCTCCCTGCACTTTCCCTTACACTTTTGTAATTCCCAGGTGCGGTAGAAGGGAGATACATCTGTTGTTCATATTTACACGTTCTACTGGCTAAAGGAAAGAAGGTCTCCGTTGCCCTTCTTGTGGCATATAGTTCTCCTGAGCTGAACGTGGCTTACAGGTCCCAGAAGTGATGGGCAGTCCTTCGCCTACATCTTAGAATCTAGTGCACAGCCTAGTGGCCTATGACACTATAAACGCTTGCTGGAGTTTAAGCACCGCTTTGACACAGGCTGCCTTGGATCTGGGGCCTGCCCATTTCTTTGACGAGAAATGGATTGGGTTAAGAAGAGGAGATACGGAACAGCAGTGTTTCCCTGCCCCAATTGAGCCTGCAACGCTCTAAATCCCAGGGAGGAAATAAAGTTTCCCTTCAAGCTCCCTTTTCCAAAGGGAACACAGAGCGTTCTCCCTGCACTTTCCTTTTGAGTGCTGTACTTCCCAGGTGCGGTAGAAGGGAGATACTTTTGCTGTTCACGTTTACACGTTCTAGTGGCTTAAGGAAAGAAGGCCGCCATTGCCCTTCTTCTGGCATATAGTTGCCCTCAACTGAAAGTGGCTTACAGGTCCGAGTAGTGTCAGGCAGTCTGTCGTTTACATGTTGCATCCTAGTGCAGAGGCACATGGCCTAAGACACCGAAAAGCTTCCTGCATTTAAAGCACCGCTTTGACCCACGCTGCCTTGGACCTGCGGCCTTTCGATCTGTGTGACGAGAAACAGAGAGCTTGAGCTCGATCCTAGTCGTCCCATATGTTTTACCTATTCACTATTAATCCTTAGTGAATCTCTTCAAACCCTGTTTTCCAAAGGGACCACAAAGCACTCTCCATTTGCCTTCCTTCGGTCTTTGGGGCTTCCCGGTGCTGTAAATGTAGGTACTTCTGTTGTTCACATTGACACCTTCTAGTGGCTTCCGAAAACGCTGAACGTTTTCAGGTCAGTTTTCAAGCCCTATTCTCCACAAGGACCACACAGCTTTCCCCCTGCGCGTCCGAACTGTGTTTTGTACTTCCCAGGTGCGGTAGAAGGGAGATACATCTGCTGTTCACATTTACAGCTTCTAGTGGCGTAAAAAAAGAAGGTCTCCTTTGCCCTTGTTTTGGCATATAGTTCTCCTCAACTGAACGTGGCTTACAGTTCCCAGAAGTGAAGGGCTGTCCTTCGCTTACATCTTAGAATCTAGTGCACAGCCTAGTGGCATATGACATCATAAACGCTTGCTGGACTTTAAGCACCGCTTTGACCCAGGCTGCCTTGGACCTGGGGCCTGCCTATTTCTGTGACGAGAAATGGATTGTGTTAAGAAGAGGAGATACGGAACAACAGTGTTTCCCTGCTACATTTGAAACTGCAACGCTGTAATTCCAGTGAGGAAAAAAACATGTCCCTTCAAGCTCTTTTCCAATGGGAGCACAGAGCATTCTCCCTGCACTTTCCCTTACACTTTTGTAATTCCCAGGTGCGGTAGAAGGGAGATACATCTGTTGTTCATATTTACACGTTCTACTGGCTAAAGGAAAGAAGGTCTCCGTTGCCCTTCTTGTGGCATATAGTTCTCCTGAGCTGAACGTGGCTTACAGGTCCCAGAAGTGATGGGCAGTCCTTCGCCTACATCTTAGAATCTAGTGCACAGCCTAGTGGCCTATGACACTATAAACGCTTGCTGGAGTTTAAGCACCGCTTTGACACAGGCTGCCTTGGATCTGGGGCCTGCCCATTTCTTTGACGAGAAATGGATTGGGTTAAGAAGAGGAGATACGGAACAGCAGTGTTTCCCTGCCCCAATTGAGCCTGCAACGCTCTAAATCCCAGGGAGGAAATAAAGTTTCCCTTCAAGCTCCCTTTTCCAAAGGGAACACAGAGCGTTCTCCCTGCACTTTCCTTTTGAGTGCTGTACTTCCCAGGTGCGGTAGAAGGGAGATACTTTTGCTGTTCACGTTTACACGTTCTAGTGGCTTAAGGAAAGAAGGCCGCCATTGCCCTTCTTCTGGCATATAGTTGCCCTCAACTGAAAGTGGCTTACAGGTCCGAGTAGTGTCAGGCAGTCTGTCGTTTACATGTTGCATCCTAGTGCAGAGGCACATGGCCTAAGACACCGAAAAGCTTCCTGCATTTAAAGCACCGCTTTGACCCACGCTGCCTTGGACCTGCGGCCTTTCGATCTGTGTGACGAGAAACAGAGAGCTTGAGCTCGATCCTAGTCGTCCCATATGTTTTACCTATTCACTATTAATCCTTAGTGAATCTCTTCAAACCCTGTTTTCCAAAGGGACCACAAAGCACTCTCCCTTTGCCTTCCTTCGGTCTTTGGGGCTTCCCGGTGCTGTAGAATGTAGGTACTTCTGTTGTTCACATTGATACCTTCTAGTGGCTTCCGAAAACGCGGAACGTTTTCAGGTCAGTTTTCAAGCCCTATTCTTCACAAGGACCACACAGCTTTCCCCCTGCGCGTCCGAACTGAGTTTTGTTCTTCCCAGATGCGGTAGAAGGGAGATACATCTGCTGTTCACATTTACAGCCTCTAG